>NC_141602.1:23456596-23601596 GCF_047967505.1 Dipteris shenzhenensis | reverse complement strand
GTGAGCTAACCCTAGTGTGACCACAAACTTAACCAAGGATGTTTATAACTAACCCTAGTTAGTTATTATCTGCCATGTGTTTTAAGGTTACACCTTAGACAAACTTTGTGGCTGCAGAGAATTTGTAGCGACGACAACGATGCGGTGGCGATGATGAAGATGGCTCGTTGGAGAGGCATTCGCAAGAAGTTCATCTTGCTATAGATATTGGAGCTCTGTGGAGCTTTCATTGCAAGTAGTTGCTCGTCGTCTAGAGCTGTTTGCGGAAAAGCAGAAGTTGCGGCTCATGGGTGTTGTGCTTTTGGTAGACGCTGCTGCGCTGGAGCTCGCAAGGACATATGAGGTAGCTGAGGCATTGCTTGGAGAACTTGGCGCTACATAGCAATGATTTTGTAGGGCCGTTGTGGACTTTCCTGGCTACTGTTGCAAAGCTTGGGCAGAGCGCTCTTGTAGATGAAGCCTCGTCTCTAAACTATGCTGCACCTTAGGAGGTCGCCCATGAGGAAATCTGAGAGTCTTCTTTGCTTCTGGAGGTCCCTTGCAGCCTAGAGTTCGTTTTGCTAGAGCAGGCTGGCTGTTGTGGAGGCCGCTCATTGGTCGTGAGGGGATTTGGAGGTTGCAATACACTGAAGCTTGTCGTTGGAGCTTTGGAGAGCTTAGTTGTAGAGCTGTAGTCAAAGCGTTGTGGAGTCACCAAAATCAGGCCGGTGGAACATTGTTGGAGATGAATGCTAGGTCATTGGGGATGTTTGCAAGCCTTTGAGGAGCTTGTGAAGGCTACTAAGGCATTGATGGCGGCCTGTAGATTTGTTGCATGCGAGTTAACCTTTCGTTGATGAAGAGGTTAATAGCGGCTTAATGCCTAAGTCTTTGCTTGCAAGGAGAAGTCATGTAGATTTGTGTAAACCTTACCACTCAAGCATGAGGTCCAATTAACAGATTCTCTCTCAATCTATATCTTTCTCTCTCAAAGCACTCAACGGAAATATGGACGGAAATTTTTTTTCAATCTAAAACTAAAACTAACCTAGGAGAAAAACATGAGCTCCTAAGGCATGTCTACAACTAATCTAGTAATGGAAGCAATCCTAGTGAACTACTAATGAGCTAAACTAGGAGAGCTAAACCTATGCTCTGATACCATGACAAAACATGTGTGCCTCAGGATCTATGGAGCACTCTAAGGTGGATGGAACCTATGTGGAAACATGATGAAGAGAGTGCTCATGACATGTAGCTCAAGTCAATTAGGTTCCAAAATAGATTAGCTTGGATTCATAAAGAGAATCTTGAGATAGTGCAAAGTGCTTGATTGATATTACTTCAAATGAACCTCCCTTTTATAGGTGAGGGTACTTACATCCATATGCTTGCTCACATGTGGGATATCTCCTCCATGCCATGTGGCAGCTTGCCCTTTACTCATACCTTTGCTCTACATGTGCTCATGGCACCACAACTCTCAATAATCTTTTAAATTGAAAAATGTTAACTTTTCTTTAGATACTTGTTCTTCATTTCTCTCACATGCAGGTTTAGCCTCTACATCAAAACCCCTTCTTTTGCATATTTAACCCTCTTAAACCCCAGCACATTAAAATGAACACAGAAAAAGAAATTATTTAATGCTTTTCTTTGCTTCGACGGTTGGTTTAGCATAGTTTAGCATAGATTAGATTGCCTTAGAGGAGAGACAATTCTCCAAGTTTCCAATCGAAGCCATGCTCAAATTTTTCTAACTAGTTCCTAATTGTTGTCAATCCCTTCACTCACATGCAGTTTCACACTCATAACATGCTATTAAATAGGACCTTTTACCATTTGCCAAGAAGTTTGCCAAGAAGTTTATCAGATTACATGAGCAGATAGCAGATATCAGTGGACAGATTACATATATCAGTGGACAGATTACATGTCATGGGGCATATTGGAGCTTGATGGTTATAGTAGTCATTTGTTTTCATTGTAAATCTTTATTGGTTATTTTTATTGCATTTGTACAAATATTTAAGCTCATTTATTGTCATAAAAAACCTTGTAAAGCCTTCTAGGCTATTTTCTACATTTATTGCCATATGAAGCGCCTTGTAATAAACCCGACCATCCCAACCTTTCACTATTTAATGAGTATCACTGGGTTGTATAAGTGGATATCAGTGCAATAGTTTTTAGTGGGTAGATTGCATCAGTTGGGTATCAGTGCACAGATATCAATGGATAGACAGATTACATGTCATCACGAAGATTTAAGCTTTATCACTAGAGGGCAAATCAATGGATGGACAGATTACATGTCATCACGAAGAGTGAAGCTTTATCACTAGAGGGCATTTTATTTCATTGTAAAGCTTTATTGGCTAATTTTCTTACATTTGTACAAATATTTAAGCCTTGTACAGCCTTCTAGGCTATTTCCCACATTTATTGCTATAAAATACTTTGTAAAGCCCTCTCCGCTACTGGTCACATTTATTTCCATATGAAGCCTTGTAAAGCCTTTTGGGCTATTTCCCACATTTATTGTATCAAGCGTTGTATATTATACTTTACTTGTATGTATCTAAATTCTTTATTATCTTTTCTTGTAGGATTATAGAGCAATCAACTAATGTGGGGGCTATCCTAAATGACTCTAAGATTAGAGCATGGGTCTCTAATGTCACTTTGAATTTGAAAGGATAGGAATATAACCCCAATAGCTTTGGTAGGTGGACTCAATATCACATGGGCAGAAGAGCTTGGTTTCTTCATCAAAAGGAAAAGAGACTCTTTCTACTTATGTCAAAAAGGGAGTTCAATGATGTTGACGATCCATGGGATGCCACATTCTTCAAAAAAGATATGACTTCAAGCCTTTTAGTAGGCATAATGATAGAGCCAAAAGAGACTTTTATGGATATTTTCACAAAGAGTTTAGATCCTGAAGTTGGCAGTCTTCATTTTGTTGTGTCAAGGAGAGACTCAAAGACCTTTGTGATGCCTCCTCCTCAACCATCAAAGTTTCTAGAGCTACAAAGTGCATTGGAGGCTCTTGCATATACTTGGGAGCAATTTCCTAGTGTGGTGGCAAAAAGGCTCAGGGGGGTCACTATGTATAAACCCTCTATATCACGTGCGTTCAAGGCCTATATTTAAAATCCCTTATCTGTAAATTTTTTCATTAATAAAATGTACCCCTTTTCTATACAAATCTGTAAATTTTTTCCAAAACTATTTTAAATAGTCCCTTATGTATATTTATTTCTGTAAATTTTAGAAATAAAAAATATTCTTCTGTTGAACTCACGTGATAGGGTTACATATGATGAGTGACCCCCCCGAGCAAAAAGGATGCATGCAAAGATTATGTTTGAGTACTTTCAGCATGCAAAGACCACTGCATGGAAGAATGCATCAATGTACAGGTGAGGCGTGATGCAGTGCATGGTGCCATTAAGTATTTGTTGTCAAAGAAACAAATCCCACTTAGTCATTGTAACATTGACTATAATGTGGTCAAGCATATAGCTTCTTTGTCAACACCCAAGGTAAAGCTATGGGCAAACAGGTGGATTAAAAAGGATGAAGATGGGTCAGAAATAGTAACCTCTTATATGAGAAAAGAAATCCCACAATAGGTGGTTGCATATGTGGAAAGATTAATCAGCAAGATAAGGATGCCGACAGATATGCACCAAAGCTTTCGATTCAATGTAGAGGTTACGTCAGAGTCTAGAAAGCTTGTGAACTTCAGGGGAGTTTCAAAAGATGACTTCATCAAGAATGAGTCAACATGGGACAAGCCACAACTATTCTTCATCAATGAAGTTTCTAGCGATGATATCCATAACTTCATTGATAGAATAGTATATACCACCATTAGCAAAGTGGTAATTTGCAACATTATCATTTTTGTTGATAAAAAAGACAAAGAAGCCATGCAGGTTACTCTAGAGCGAGCATATTCATCAGATTTGAAGATCTATAGTGGTGTTTATGTAGCAAAGAGAGGCAAGAGAGAATGTGGCATAGCAATTCAATATCTTGAATCATTCTTCTTGTGTATGTGGAGTCCTAACCCTGATCACTCCTTACAAAAGAACATAAGAGGGAATTCAAATAATTTGAGATTGATACTAGAAGAGCAAGATATTCCTAGGTCAATACATTATCAAAAAAACAACTATGGAAACCCTGCAAAAAGTGGGAGTCTTTTGCTTACCACGGTGGAGAATTCGCTACTGGCAGGTTGAGAGGTCACCTTGTGCAGGATGGGATATTTATTTGAGGATCTCCTCAGAAAAGGAAACTCCACAAATATTATTAAAAACAAGCATTTCATGGCCTATTTTCAACTTCAAGCAGATCTAACCATAGGCTATGAAAAAGAGGTAGAGCACAAGGAGACTGATGACATGGATGATGAGCTTGAAGATCATAATGTCCCAGTTGATGATGATGAAAAGATGGACTTACATGACCAGTTCAGAGAGAGGTTGGAGGATGAAGAGAAAGATGATGATGCCTTCTTTGATAATTATGGCTTGAAAAAGAGGTAGAGCACAAGGAGACTGATGACATGGATGATGACCTTGAAGATCATAATGTCCCAATTGATGATGATGAAAAGATGGACTTACATGACTAGTTCAGAGAGAGGTTGGAGGATGAAGAGAAAGATGATGCCTTCTTTGATAATTATAGCTTGTAGGGTTATGTAAAAAGGCCACTACGACAATACTTAGCCATATGAACTCTCTATTTCTCAACTAAATACAATTTTTTAAATAATATTTAAATTTGAAGATAATGAATCTAATCTCTCATATTTGTTTATAGGCAATAGAGGGAGAAGAAATGGATGAAGTCAATATGGAGGCACTCCCTTCTACTTCAGCAATACAACCACCGCTAAATTTGATTGAAGAATCCCATGAACACAAGAGCTTTAAAGACACCATGGAAAAGCAGAATGATCGCAAACATAGAATACAAGCTATGACAGAGACCCATTCTGCAAATTTAGCTTCATTGGATAAAATGGAAAGCTCATTTGAAGTTAGGATTGTTTTGAAACGAGAACATCAGTACTTGAGCTTTGGTAGAGAGGAGGTTTCAATCCTCTCCAATCCTTTAAAAGAGGTTAATGACAATGTTATCCTAGCCATTCTCAGGTAACATTTGTTTATTATTGCTACTTCAATGATCTAACATTTGTTTATTTGTTTACAGTGTAGTTATATCTCAGTTTCCCACACCCTCAGTTTCCTAGTGCAGAATGCAAATCAATTCTATGAGCTAACGTTTGTTGGTGCACTGTAGTTATTTCTCAACTTCCTAGTGCAGTGCACAATCGTATCTACATGCTCGATGCTCTCATTTCTTCTATTCTTAGCTCTCCTCAAAAGACTATAGACCTCCTCCAAACAAACCTACAAGTCATTCAAGAGGCAGTGCGCCCTTCTGGGTGAATTTTTCCCCCTCAGCTTGTTACAGGCCTGCCCCCTCCTCTTCTCTGGTCCACCTCCATTCTCCCTCTATTTTTCAAATGTGGGAACTCATTTGTCATCTTCTCTGCCCCCTCCTTCTCTAGTCCACTATGTTTCTCCCTCTCTAGTACCTCATGTAGTAGTTGCTCATTCTCTGTCCATTCCTAGATATAGCACCTCCTACAGTAGCAGCTGCTCATCCCCCTCTTCTCTTTCTTCCTCCATTCCTAGCTACAGTACCTCTTGTAGTGGTTGCTCATCCCCCTTTGCTCTTTCTCCCTCCATTCCTAGCTACAACACCTCTTGGAGCAGCTGCTCATCCCCCTCTACTCTTTCTCCCTCCATTCCTAGCTACAACATCTCTTGGAGCTTCTCTCAACCTTCAGTTCCACCCTCTATACCTTCTCCCTCTCTCCTCCTCTATCGGAGCTGCTCCCTCCCTCCAAGCTGCACTTTCTAGTCCACTATTGCTGTTGTGACCTCTGTACAAGCATGGTGAGGAGACCATACATGTACTCTGTGTCCCATAGGAGCAAAAATGCACTGGATGAATGGGTGCCTTGCACCTATAGCTTGAATGATTGGATAGTCATGAGAGGATTTGCCAAGGGTCCACATAAGCTTCCTAAGAGCAAAAGAGGTGATCTTTTACATGAATGGAAGGGCCGCATCATGAAGTTCAAGCTTGGGAAGAAAGGATTGCTTGCAAAGGTGCAACACATCTACATGGGGAAGGACATGTGCTTTCCTCTATCAAGCAATCAATTGACAATACCATCGCATTGTAAGTCTGCATTTTGTGTAAGATTTTGAAGTGTAATGAGTTAGCTTGAAATTGTATTTTGAAATAAAACCAGTGTAATGAGTCAGTTTGAAATTGTATTTGGAAATAGCGCTTGTGCATAGCAGATGTATTTCCTTCAGACTTTGAGGAGTGGGAACCAGTCGAGTGCTTCTTAGGTAAATTTACTACCATTCATGAGGATTTAGGAAGGCAAATGTATGATGGAGAGAAGTCCTCTACTTTGAAACAGAGAAATATCTATTGGCATAATGCCAAGTACATTACTCCAAGGACGGCATCAAGCTATGGCCATCTTCAATGCATTGCAACACCACAACTTGAAGACATGGATTGTAGCATGGTGGACACAAGAACAATGCAATCATACAAGGAAAAGATTGCAAACACTTATTTCATTAATTTTGGACTCATATGTCTACTTTTGGACTATTCCTTAAAATCCTTCCCAACTGAAAAGTTTACTTTATGAAACTGTCATTCGAGAATCAAAAGTTTACTTTCTGGCACTATCATTTTCACATAAGACATTTCAAAATATCTCTCTACAATGTTGTACAAATAATGCAAAAACTACTATTAAATCCTAAATTTGTATTTCTTGTTTATAAGAATCATATTCTTAAAATAAAAAATCTGAGTTATTAGTTTAAATCCATGAAAATTCATGCTATTGAGGATTCACAACATTTTAAAAATGTATACATAAGAGACCTGTAAGACTCTTTTTACTTTCAATGCAGAAAACTATAACACTCTTGAATATTCAAGAAATTAAAAGGTTTATATACACATGAGACATGATGGAAGCCTCTTTTGTACTCCAAAAAATAGCAATAGCTATGCTTGCAATTTTACATTATCATGTCATAAGTTTTACAACAAATATTGCTCTGGATGAGTCTTTGTACAAAGGATCTCCTGTGGCCTTTTCAATAATTTAATTTTTCCTTTACAATGAGTTTAGTACGAATGGGCGATCCAAACATTTGCTTGTTTGAATGTCCTTTTCTATCATGATCACAGAAATGAGCGATCCAAACATTTGCTTGTTCAGAATGTCCTTTTTGTCGTCACTTGTCACTTGGGTGCCATCTTCATTCACTCTCATCTGACAACCACCACCACCTTCACTCTTTCTTGATATTTGAATGGTGTTCTCATGGGCATTCTTCATTTGCGCTATCTCCTTCTACTTCCTCCCGGGCGAGCATCTTTGTGAACTCTGTAATGTGCATAATAATTGGTTGCGGTAATTTTATTTTGTCTTCTACATCATACCCCATGTACTTCTTTGTTTTCTTTGACCTTGATTTCTAGGATACTATGACTGTCTCTGTGGAAAGTCTTGAAATTGCTTCATGGTTTGGGACCCATTCCTTTTTCAAACAACTACTATACAATGTACTGTTATCTTGGTTCTCCTTCCTGCCCCTTGGCTCATACCATACCGCTGTAAATGTTGTAGCTCTCCCCCGGTCATCCATGCTCACGTCAACTACTTTTGCAACCCAAAACTTCACGTTCTCATGTTCATCATCCGATGGTCGAACTGCAACAAAACAATGGACATCTATGTCTATTTGTGGCATAAACTCTCTCTTCTTGGGTCCACAATATGGACGTGGGAGCAATGATTCAAACTCATTTTCAAAGAGACCACATGCTGGACGCAAGTCATTACCAACATTTGGCCAAAATAAAGGCCGTTCTGCCTTAATATCATCTTCTCGCATTTTTGCAAGGTCCTTTATCAATTGGTAGGTCTTGCTAATTACAACAGTAGTGTGTTCCTTCCAAGAGGGCTTCCAATCAGGAAATCTCCAGAGCATTTCCTCTTTGTATGCAATAAAAGCTTTTAAGCCTTCTATTTCACCTTTGGATTTCTCACTGAATTCTTTTATAGGAGCCCATGTTGGATGCATTTCTTTGCTCGGGATTGAAGTTAAGAGAGAGTAAGGTTATTCAGGTTTCCATTTTGTATCAAGAGAATAGTGTTGCCATTGCATCACTGGTTTTTCATCCTTTAAGAAAAATCAAAAATAGTGTGGAGCGCTATGACCAATCAGGGCATCACCACCTTTTTGTATGAAAGGTAGAATAAAGCTCTTCCAATCATACATCCTCTCAACAATTGAGCATATTGTTCCTTCCTTACGGCCACCAACTTGCCTCCCGCATTTTCTTATCAAGTCATCCATTGTCTCCATGTCCTTGTGTTTTAGTTCTCTTGAAACTGTGCTAAATACTTGATCGATATCCTCATGTGTGTGCCCAACCAACAAAAACCCAACTTCAATCTCATTGAAGATTCTATGAGCGATTAGCATTGAGCAAAATGCAAAGAAGAGTACATTCTTATTCTCTCGTCAACAATTGTCTGCTTGTATTCTCAAAGTTGCTGGTAGGCGACCTTTTTCTGCATGTACATTGTGAATTGCCTTCATAACGGATGTTACAACTTGATTGCTATCGTGTAGATGCAAGGAATCAATCCATATGTCTGCAAAAAACTTAAATCCATGCACTAACACTCCACATAGATGTGTCTTTAAAAAGTATTTGCCTTGTAGCTTAGGTGGAGTGTTAACGAATCGAGGTAATGTTGTTGTATTTTGATCCATACCATCTACAATAATGCACATGTACTCATTTGGGTGAGAAATAGCTTGCTCCTTCCAAAATGCATATTTTATTTTAGAATGTTGAACAAGTCCATGATGAAATTCTCTCTTTCTTTTGTAAGCTTCTTTTTGTTCTGGAGATGTTGCACTCTCAAGTGCTCGCTTTAGATCATCACAGTCGTTGCACTTTGACATTTTTTGCCTCTTTGGGATTTTAACATGTCCAAAGATTTTTTTCCAAAGAGTATACAAAGTATGAAAAGATGCCAGTGCATCCCTCTTTGCCTCTGTGTTTCTCCAATAGAGTTAAATACTTCTTTTTTGGTCAAACCTATCGGAAGATGCATTTCTGATAGGTGGGGTTGCGGTAAAGCATTTTCATAAATGTAATCTTTCAAAATTGCTGTTGCCGCAACC
Source organism: Dipteris shenzhenensis (assembly GCF_047967505.1). Lineage (NCBI taxonomy): Eukaryota > Viridiplantae > Streptophyta > Polypodiopsida > Gleicheniales > Dipteridaceae > Dipteris > Dipteris shenzhenensis. The sequence goes on along the minus strand of NC_141602.1, from coordinate 23,592,285 downwards.
GTTGAGGCTCTTGTTTTGGGCCTTCCTATGTTTCCAATGAATGTTAAATTTAACTCCATACTTTGCTTTATTAGCCAAATTCCAATATGTGCCATGTGATAATCCTGTAATAATGCGATATGCATTATTGCATATACTTTTTCCATTTATAAGAGGCCTTATTTGATGTCCTGAACTTCGCCTTCTCTTATCATTTACAAGAAAGCAAGACAATCTCGTGAGTAGGTATTCATTTCTTCTGCTTCCTTTCCTTTGCCAGACATGTTCTCTACAACCCTTGATGTCATGTAAGTTAATGGATCGCATACATGTATGCTTACAGCATGTAGATCGCATTGCTTTTAGCATAACATCTTCATTCATTACTCTTATTCTCTTTGGTTGCTTTTCTGGATCTGCCTGCACTCGTTGTCTTTTCATGCATCTGTATGTCCGTTTTGGGACCTTCTGTTCATTCTTATTTGGATTTGTGTAGTTCTCCTTGTAAGATTTATTTGTCACGTTGTTTTCATGAGATGTTGCATCCTTGATCTTATCACTCTGACAGTCAAATACTGAATATTCCTTTGTTGATGTCATCCTTGCTTTTGATACATTCGTCAAACCATTTGTAACATTTACAAGTTCACAATCAAAGTCAAACACCGAATAGTCCTTTGTTGATCTCATCCCTACTTTTGATACAATCGTAGAACCACTTGTCACAATGGCATTAGAGTGTCCCGAATGATCTTCAAACTCATCTATTCCTGAGAGAACATCACTCATTGATGCACTTTCTATGGATTTCATAACTCCATAGTCAGTGGTGATAGAGTGTCCAGAATGATCTTCAAACTCATCTATTCCTGAGAGAACATCGCTCATTGATGCACTTTCTATGGATTTCATAACTCCATAGTCTTGAAACTCCTCTACTCCAGAGAGAACATCACTCATTATACTATCGTGCATGATTTCCATAATTCCATAGTTACTTGCTTTGACTCCAAGAACTTTATCAGTATCCATGAAGCCATCCATGCTTGAAGATATAACACTTTTCACATCTTTGCCCAAGTTCTCAATGTGCATGAACTCATCCACCCCGGATAAGGCATCACTTGTGAAATATTTTTCTTTCTCGGTACCAATGAACTCATCGACTTCTGATAAGACGTCAGTGCTATAGTTGAGTGCATTGGAATCATCCATCTCTGAAGGAATAAAGCTTGGTACATTGGCATATTCTTTCAATTCTTTAATGTTGTAGTATACATTATGTTTATCATTAAAAACCACATGCCGAGTCTTTCCAATCTTTAAAAATTGCATGCTCCATCTCAAATCCTTACCTACCTCATAGTAGGGACCATCCAATGACATTGAGTTATCATCCATACCATCATCAGTAACTTTTTGAATTCTCATCTGCGCAAATGTCCAGTGTTCAACTTGTTCAAATCCCAAGACTTGACCTTCTGCTACATACTTATTTGTAAATGATAACATTTGTAAAATATCTCCCACTCTAAAATCCAAAGATATGCACTTTGTATTCCTGATGACATGTGTTGGATAAGTCTCATCTCTGTCCTATGCAATAAATGCTTTGTTGGAAGTATTATAGGGCATAACATCTCCAAGGATTTCCATATCCCCACACTTATGCTTTAGCTCAACATGTGCACTAAGAATCCTTGATACGATAACCGCTACCTTATCTTCGCCAAGTCTTCTAAAGTGACAAATAGAATTTGGATCACTTTCATGGATTGTAGCAAATGCAACTACTTCTCTTTTGCAACATAAAATCACCTCCATCCCCAGAATAAATTTTGTAGCCATCTCCTTTGTGAGTTTCCTTTGCAAACAAGCTGTAACAACCATTATAAAGAACATTAGTCTCTTCTCAATAATCTACTTTATTAATAATTTAAAAATCCAGAACGTGTTTGAAAATTTAATTAGACACTAACCAATAACAACCGTAAACCAATAACAACCCTAATTCCTAAAGCCTAAACCGTAAACCAAAACAACCCTAAACCCTAACCAATAACAACCCTAAACCCTAAACCCTAAACCCTAACCCCCAAACCCTAAACCCTAAACCCTACCCCCAAACCCCAAACCCTAACTCCCAAACCCTAAACCCTAAACCCCAAACCCTAAACCCTAACTCCTAAACCCTAAACCCTAACTCCTAAACCCTAAACCCTACACCCTAAACCCTAAACCCTTAACCCTAACCCTCAAACCCTAAACCCTAAACCCTAACTCCCAAACCCTAAACCCTAAACCCTAACTCCCAAACTCGAAACCCTAAACCCTAAACCCTAACTCCTAAACCCTAAACCCTAAACCCTTAACCCTAACCCCCAAACCCTAAACTCTAAACCCTAACTCCTAAACCCTAGATCCTAAACCCTAAACCCTTAACCCTAACCCCCAAACCCTAAACTCTAAACCCTAACCCCCAAACCCTAAACCTTAACTCCTAAACCCTAAATCCTAAACCCTAAACCCTATCTCCCAAACCCTAAACCCTAAACCCTAAATCCCAAACCCTAATCCCTAAACCTTAAACTCTAACTCCCAAACCCTAAACCCAAACCCCCAAACCCTAAACCCTAAACCCTAACTCCTAAACCCTAAACCCTAAACCCTAACTCCTAAACCCTAAACCCTAAACCCTAACTCCCAAACCCTAAACCCTATACCCCAAACCCTAAACCCTAAACCTTAAACTCTAACTCCCAAACCCTAAACCTTACCCCCAAACCCTAAACTCTAAACCCTAACCCCCAAACCCTAAACCCTAAACCCTAAACCCTAAATCCTAAACCCTAACCCCCAAACCCTAAACCCTAAACCACCAAACTCTAAACCCTAACCCCCAAACCCTAACCCTCAAACCTTGAATCCTAAACCCTAAACCCTAACTGACCGAACCCCAAATCCTAAACCCAAACCACGAAATCCTAAACCTTGAAATACCAAATGGAGACCATTCTTGTGCTTCAGGACAAATGGGAGTATGTCGATGGATCTATACCTAGACCATTGGCCGATCCAGCCACTAGTAGCTCTACTCCATCTGTTGTCACAGCACCAGCAACAGGATCTACATCGGGATCTACATCTACACAAACAGTTTCCACACCAGTAGCAGATCCTGCCATTGCCCGAGCTCAAGCAGAATGGGATAAGAAAGACAAGTATGCCTATCACTTGATCAAGCAGAATGTGCAAGATGTCATGCTAGGACAGCTCAACACAGTCAAGACATCAAAAGAAGCATGGGATATGTTCGCAGCTCTCTACGAGTCCAAGAACACATCCAGGATTCTCACCCTGAGAAACCAGATCAACCAGAGTTTCCGCAATAGCAATGAAACCGGTCATGCTTATGTACTCCGCATCAAAGACTACAACAATCAACTTGCAGCAGCAGGAGAAACTATGAATCCCGCAGAAATGGTTCAAGTAATCCTGAATGGACTAGGAGAAGGATATGAGAATCTAGTCCAGAGTATTACCATCCAACGGCAAATTCCAACACTGGAAGAACTTCAGTCAGTTCTACTTGGTGAAGAACTCAGGACTCAGGCCATTCAAGCACGTAAAGGTCATTCTAATGATCAGGCATTCACAGCTTCAGACAGAAGCAGAGGCAAAGGCAGAAACAGAGGTAGATCATATCAGAAAAGTGGTCATCATCAACAAAATCAAAGTCAGAATCAGCATCAGCATCAGCATCATCCTCAGCAACATCAAAATCAGCAAAGAGGAAATCATTCCAACCGAGGAAGATTCCAAGGACGAGGGAATGCATCCACCAATGTGTCAAACATCCAGTGCAATTACTGTCACAAGTTTGGACACTATGAAAGAGATTGCCGCAAGAAGCAGTACAACCAAGGCGGTCAATCTAGCAGTAATCGAGGGAATTCCCGAGGAAGAGGAAATCATCATGGTGGACATTCTAGTCACAGTCATTTTGCAAATGAACATGGCAATATGTTTCTTGCAAGTGAGGAATTGCATCAGACTGATACAGTGCACCTAGACACTGATTTCAATCCCAAAGAAGATTTCAGCTATCAAGTCGACCAAGTGGAACAGGATCCTTGGTACATCGACAGCGGTGCATCATCTCATATGACAAATCATCAGGAATGGTTCATAGAAATGAAGCCATTGGAAGGACAAAAGAATGTCATCTACACAGCAGACAATACTCAAAGGTGAACACCAAACACGAGGGATCACCACCACTGCTATGGTTCGACCTTCGATGCATACAGAGGATACATAGGCTGCACCCCCACCACACACACAAAGAACTCGACAAAGGCAAATCCGAGATATGCTTGCAGCCCACCAGAGGAACCTACCATAGCACTATCTAGTAGGGGAGGTCTTTTGCACCTCCTGGGCACTTCATGCTTGACTCTAGGGCCTTAGTATACTACATTGCAATCTGGTTCAAGGGACAGGTGTTATCCCTATGAACAATTTCACTGGTATAAAAGGATTAGTCAAAGATGTGCTCTATGTTTCGAAGCTCAGCAAGAACCTTTTGTCAGTAGGTCAAATGACGGAACACAACTACAAAGTCATCTTCGACGGTGATGAATGCACTATTAGAGACAAATCCAAAAGAGGTCAGCTAGTAGCAAAAGGTGTCAAGGAAGGACGCTTATACAGGATGCTAGCTACAGTACCAGATAAGCATGCCATGTCAGCTCAAATGCAACAGATGCCACTATCTGCAAAATGGCACAAGAGATATGGTCATGTCAACTTCAAGTACTTGTTAGATCTCTGGAATCAGAATATGGCAATTGGGATTCCGAAGCTACAGTTTCTTGGAAAGGTTTGTGAAGCATGCTGCTTCGGCAAACAAAAGCGAACCAACTTTGTCACAAGTACCTCTCGTGCACGAGGTATTCTTGATTTGATTCATACAGATGTATGGGGTTATGCCCAGACCCGCAGCATCAATGGTTCACTTTATTACTTGACCTTCATCGACGACTACAGTAGATATTGTTGGGTCTACTTTCTGAAAGAGAAATCTGAAGTGTTTGCCAGATTAAAGCCATGGTAGAAAACTAGACAGGCAGAAAGATCAAGGTCATGAGATCCGACAGAGGAGGTGAATACATGTCTTCAGCATTCATGAACTTTTGCAAAAATCACGGCATTCGAAGACAATTCACATGTGCAGATACTCCTCAACAAAATGCAAGAGCTGAAAGGAAAAATGGGACTTTAGCAGACAGTGCTAGACCAATGCTTAGTGAAAAGCATCTTCTGAATCAGTATTGGGCAGAACCAATAGCTACAACTAACTATTTGCTTAATCGGCTTCCTACCGAACCGCCGATACACGGTATGACTCCTTATGAAGCATTCACTGGACACAAGCCACGCATTGGTCATCTCCGCATATTTGGTTGCATAGCATATGCCCACATACATGATGATCATCGCAGGAAATTGGATGCGAAGTCACGCAAATGCATCATGGTTGGCTATAGTGAAGAAAGCAAAGCATACAAATTGTATGATCCCATCAACCGCAAAGTCATTATCTCCAGAGATGTAATCTTCGATGAGGAATCAGAATGGAAAACCTCACCTACACAGGAGATAGAAGCACCGACTTCACAGTCATCTACAGAACAGGTTGATGAAGAAGAGCAAGAATTGCCAGCAACACCCCAAGCAACGCCACAGCAGCTCAAACGGTCTACTAGGGAAAGCAGACCACCAGCCAGATTGACATATGCTCAGAAAGGCAAAGCGATTCAGGTGGAAACCACCAACTATGCTCTTATGACTACCATCATGGCTACAGAAGAGCCAGTGTACTTCGAAGATGCAGTAGATAAGCGAGAATGGCAAACTGCTATGAATGAAGAAATGGATGCGTTGTATAAAAATAACACTTGGGAATTATGCGACCTTCCACCAGGAAAGAAGGCCATAGCCAACAAATGGGTATACAAAGTGAAGTACAATCTAGATGGCAGTATTCAGAGATACAAAGCCAGATTAGTTGCAAAAGGATTTGCACAACAATATGGCCAAGATTATGATGAGACTTATGCTCCAGTAGCAAAGATGGATTCCATACGGTTCTTGATATCACTAGCAACACTCAGTAAATGGAATGTGTATCAGCTAGATGTCAAGAATGCATTTCTCAATGGTTATCTAGACGAGGAAGTCTACATGCAACAACCAGCCGGTTATGTTGAACCAGGAAAGGAGAACAAGGTTTGCCATCTCAAGAAAAGTCTCTATGGCTTAAAGCAAGCACCCAGAAATTGGTACAATAGAATTGATAAGTATTTTGCTGATCTGGGATACATGAAGTCCAATGCAGATCATACTCTCTACTACAAAGTTCAAGGGGAAGATATTACTATAGCACTTTTGTACGTAGATGATCTGATTGTGACAGGAAGCAAGGATAGCTTCATCAGAAAATTAAAACAAGACTTATCTGCAGAGTTCGACATGAAAGATCTTGGACTTATGCACTATTGTCTTGGAATTGAGTTCTGGAGAGATTCAGATAGCACATTCATGAGTCAGCTCAAATATGTTGACAGTCTCCTGAAGAAGTTTCATATGGCAGATTGCAAGATTGCAGCCACTCCCATGGAACAGAGTTTGAAACTTACTAAAGATTTAGAAAAGCCTACAGTCAATGACAGATACTACAGACAACTCATTGGATCTCTTATATATCTGACAATCACACGGCCAGATATTTGTTATGCAGTAAGCTCACTAGCACAGTTTATGGCAAATCTAAAACAGTCTCACTAAAACAGTTTATGGCCTAGCGCAGACTCAAAATAGGCCCAAAACAAGCCAAAATGACAAAAACACCATTTTTCAATTTTTATCGGAATATGGTCATGTTGGTACTCAAAATGACCGGAATTCGACGAGGAATCCAAATATGAGGTCAAAAAGTTCAAATTATACACTTTTAAAATGAACATATCTCCCATAGTTCCTCCCTTCTACTTTGAATATGGACATATCTTCCATAATTTTTTGCCTCCTACTGCCACTCATATCCACCCCCCCCTTGTGCATAGTATACACTCTTCCACCCCTTCCACATGCTATGAAAATGAACATATCCTATATCCTCTCCCCCTCTTTCTAACCTCCCCAGCTTTCTTATAACAAAAACATGTATGGATTTCTAAAAAAAGCTCGCAAAAACAAAGGAAATGGTAAAAAAGCTCACATTAAAAAGCTCGCCAAAAGATTTTTCCCCTGTAAGTCATGAAGCTTACAACTCTGTTTTTAAAATTTTCAAATCTGCTATGGAGGAAAAGTATAAGATATCTACAATGCCATTGCCAATATCATGGTCTGTAAGGCTTGCACATCAAGAAACAAACCGATGTGCTAGAGAAAAGCTTGGAGGATACCATTGTGTAAGTGGCACAATGACTTGGAAGAGTAAAAAGAAATCTGGCATCCAAACGTTTGAGATGAATACTTTTAATAATGTTTATGTGGATGTAGAGAATATGCAGAGAGCCATGGCCAAATTATATGGGATGAGAGAAGAAGGTAAGAGAAATTCCTCTTCACATTCAACTTTATTTCTTCTGATTTTTATATCCTTACTGAATTTCTCTTTCATTATATATATGGCAAGCTAGTATTTGTTATTAAAATGGATGAAGCTCAGTTGGTAAAAGAGCATAAGCTAGAGAGGGTGAGCATTTGTATTATGAACGACGCCTTGCGTTTTGTTCAAGGGGATGAGGAAGTTGAGTAGGGTTTCTCAGTCCAAGACATATGGTGGCTTGCAACCTTTGAGACCCCAAAGGAGTGCCAAAGGAGTGCCATGAGGCAATGTGAAGCTTAAGCAGGACAAGAAACAATCAAGAAAGACACAAAATCTTCCTGCTAAAGTGTCCATGGGTGGAGGAAAGGCAAGGAGGTCCTTGTCCAACCACAATGCTGATAAAGAAAAACATACATTGGCTCAAAGCACCCTAGGTTAGGAGTACTAGAAAGATTTGTGTGAGTGCACTAGAAATCAAGCTTCACATCCGTGAATTGGTACTTTGAGAGCAAAACTGTGGACAAAGCTTGATGCATTTATAAAGTTGCTTAGACAAGGACGAACAGATGAAATTTATTATGACAGATTCTGTACAACATTGGGAGAATTCATATCATTGATGGTAGAAGCATGGGGGGAGTCACATATTACACATTACATGGTAATCCGCCTTAGGTTGAAATTTTGTGCTTTAAACTTGAGTCAGTTTATGTTTCTAATACAATGTTTTTCTTTACAGCATATTCTTTATGCACATGCACCATGGTTTGTGGAGCAATGGGGCCCTTTGTCCATTTGGAATACTCAAGGAATGGAGAAATCACACTACAGAGCAAAGGTAGCATACTTCAAGAATACAAGGCATGGGGGTGGTATCGCGCAAAGCAATGCACTACACAAAATGTTCAATTGGTTTTATAGATGTCTAGAGGCCAGGACTCTCAAGCGCGATAAGGTAGAGGTCTCAAGTCTCACAAAAGCGGTTCAATATGTCAATAATACAAGGAGATGTGCTGCTTGGAAGTCCTCAATAGGGAGCCAAGGGGTTGCGCTTTGGTTGCAATGTAGAGTCAGACAGGGGAGGCGTTGGGTCCTAAGAGCGCCCCAAATGTAAAATGTTTGATGAATAAAGTTAAAACTATTTTGAGTCAATTATAGATTCCAAAATTCACAAATTTGTTTGAAAATTGCAGAATTGCATGTGTGACATGGCAAGGCGGAGGGGTGAGTGGGTTGGAGGGAGGGTGGTGAAGATTAAGTATTACCGAACTGGCGACAAAACACTGGGGGGGAGGAGGTGCACTCAAAAAACCCTAAATTAAAAGAAAAACCCTAAAGTTCTTTAAAAAAAGACTATATAAAGCACTTCAAAACCCTAAAATCCCTCATTTCTATGGCACGAGTTAAACAAATTACTAGACCCACTAGACACCGTTTAGATGCTACCCGTTGTCCTCACAACGCTATGGTCTCTGAACACACACTGCAAGCCCCAGTGGCCAAGAGGGCAATGATCACCAGGGATCTGAAGGCGGTTCTCATCATCAAGAGTCCAAGCAACACAAGTCCCCACCATCCGTCTCATGGGGGATCCCAGGGATCTCAACACCATGAGGAATCCTAGCACAATGAAGGATCCAAGCACGATCAGGGGTCCTCTTAGTCCTTCCACACAACTAAGTGTGGAAATAGAGAGGTCTCCCAAGAGGGGCAAAAGAGTCCAGTCAATCCTGATCAACTTCCCCTCCCTCCTCCGTGGGGTCTTGGCGTGGAGCATCTAAACTAACAAGGGGAGTAAGAAAAGCAAAGAGAGGAGATGGATAGATTACAGGGGCCACAATAAGAGGAAGTATTTGGTGGGCTTGCAGATATAATGAACCTTGGCCCCAATCTTCCAACCAAGCAAACCGCACAAAAGAGCACCATCAACTGTCTATGCCTCGATATTATTAGATATGAGGAGCCTCTAGCACGAGTTGAACAAGAGCCTCAGCCTGCTATCTCACAGCCTCATGAAAAGGAAAAGAGACCAAGGACAAAGCAGACCACTAGGCGGGACAAGCCACCTCAAAGGACCCACCAGACATAGGAAGAGGAGTTTGAAGACGTGGTTGCAAGGGAGGAGAGGCAAAAGAAGTTCAAAGCAGACAAGCAGCCATGGAGCCATGTCCAAAGGCCAGTGTAGGGTCCCCCAAAGATTAAGAGGTGCAAAGAATCAGGCATGAAGGCACTTCAAGATATCCACAAGTTCCAAACCACTGTGGACAATCTCATTCCCCGTGCACCCTTCTAGCATGTTGTATGTGAAATAGCACAGCATTACAAGAGTGATGTGCATTTCACTTCAGGCGCTATGTGAGAAATTGAGGAGGCGATGGAGCACATGACAGTAGGTCTTTTTCAAGACATGAACTTATGTGCTATCCATGCCAAAAGAGTAACAGTGATGGACAAGGACCTTGCACTTGCCAAGCGCATCCACTCCGATCCCTCCCTTAGGCCCTAGATGTTGTTTAGGTTCATTTGGTGTAACCTGAATCATTTTGTAAATCTCTACCCTTTGAGGCCAATGAATAAAAGATTTTTTAATGTTCTATTAGTGTTCCCATGTTATTATACATGTTACGTGATGCTTTCCATGAGTTTATGCAAGTTCAGTGTGAATTTGAGTGGTCAAATGATGTTTTTTCACCACACAGTAGAAGGCAAATGTGTTCGGCATCGTGCAGGGAGCCCAAAAATGGTAAAACCTACTATGGTGCGTATGGTGAGATTCTTATCGGATTGCTCAAAAATGACCATTATAGCGCAAATATTATCTGATTGCATGCTTTTGAACAGAATAGTGAATGAAAATATTAATGCCAACAACAATTAAAGCTACAAAATACAATGACAGTATAAAAAAAATTTTGTAAAAGAATACAAAATGGGGCAGTGTATAAAATGCATAGCTGTATTCATATAAAATAAAATTTCTATACAATAAGGCTTCAGAGCCTTTCTCTCTTCTCTGAAACACTGAGAACATCGGGCTTTGAATTCCCAAATACACTCCTAGCTCTAAACCTAGTCGATAGAGATTCAACGCTATTATTGTTGCTGGCTAGGGACATGGCTGCTGCCATCAATGCCATACCTTGAAAATTGGTTCCAAAGGCATTGAGGGCAGCCATGCAGTTCACAAAATGACCTTGTTAGCATTGTAATTGATGTCAGCATGACCAATCACTCTTGACAAGGCCTTGCACTTCAGGAGGTCATCAGTACCATGTGGAGAAAACTTTTTGTGGATAACCACAAAGCACCCTTTTGCTTGGCCAAGGTAATGTGCCAGTGAGTGATCTCGGCTGAAGCTATTGCGAACAAGGCATTACCGAGATGAGAATAGGTCGACCTCAAGTGCCTCTTGCAACAGTCCAACATTACATTAGAATTCCATTAAGCAAAAGTATACCAAGAGAGAAGAAATTCAAAGCTCGTAGTTTCTTACCACTATGGAGTCATCATGCTCAATCCCTTCCTCTTTGTCAATGAGGATGGATCCAGAGGCCTTCTGCTGTGTCTGGACTGAGATGTGGAGGCTTCTTCTAGAACATCAACTAGGTCAGAGTAGATTGATGTCACTGCATCTTTGATTTGGGCCAGTGTTAAAGCAAGAACCTCTTCTATTGAATCATCTGCTCCCAATAACCCAGGTTCTTGCATAGTCGTGTCCACCTCATATCCACATATGATACCAAGAGCTTCATCCTGCCGGAGACCAAACATAACCTCTATGTCATGGAGAAAGAGGTATTGTTCTCCATCGACAAGAAGGGGAGCAAGAAACCATATCATTTTTGCAGGGTTTATAGAGGTGGTGCCCGAGGTGGATGGAATTTGAGAAGTAGAATGGGGTTCAAGAGGTCGATGGAGCACTTCCAAGGCCAACGCAGCTTCCCGCTCCTCAGCTTCTTCATCTATGGGCTCTTCATTGTAGATGTTGGGCTCATCTACAGAAATAAGAGGATCAGAAAGGGTAGGGGCAAGGTCAGGGCTTGAGGTTGAGGCCTCCTCTTCCATTTTTCCCTCCTGGAGAAGGAAAATTAAGGTCATTTCCTAGGATAGGAACCTATAATTTCTTGTGTTTTCGATGACTCCACATGCTAGGAGGTCATAAGTGTCAACCTCCCTAAACCCTAGGGGTGTGAGCTGGGCTCGAAAGTGATCTAAACGCTTCATGAACCTGGGTTCTTGATTAAAAAAGTACTTCAAATAATCAATTGGGACCCATCTTTTTGTAAACTCATCAAGTTGATATGCAAAACTCGCGATGTAGTCTTGCATGTACTTGATGAGGTCTTCAAAATCATCTCAGGCTCCCAAGTAGGTGCCTAGGACATCTATGCTCTTATCAAAGACTAGAAATAACTCCTCTCTATCAATTAATGGAGTATGGGAGATGAAATCATGGAAGGTAGACCTAGCAGAATCCATAGTAGTTTGGTAGCTAGGAGAACTATGGCTATGATAGTGAAACTTTGAAACTAAACTAACTTTATAACCTATATATACCCAAATTTTCTAAATATAAAAAATAAAAAGAATTATAAGTTTTTTGGGAAAAACTTGACATTGACATGAAACAAAACCATTCAAAACATCAAATTAATTGCACCACTATTAATTGGAAAAGGTCAAAATCCACAATTGTTCCACCCCATATTTTCTAGACAATCTTCAATATTGTAGGAGGGATAAAAGTGGCACTATGCACGAGCTTCTCTACACGCTTTCCTAGCTTTTCACCATTTAAGGTAAAGTGAAAGGTCAGACATGCCATCCTCCATGACCAATAGGTGTTCCCACACGTCCCTGAGAGTCCACTGTGACATGACAGTCACATTCTTAACATCTCCTAAATGAGAACCAATACATAAACTTACCCCTGTATTATCATCATCATTAGAGTCAAGGGGAGCCAATTGGCACCTGTTGCTTCCCCAAATCACCCCAAGCAATTCCTTAAGGGCATTCTCATGTAGGCACTTGCATGACCACATGGTTTTTGTTTTGTGCATCTAGATATTATGAAAAGAAGAAGCAAAAATGTGCAAAGGCATAAACCAAGACAACCTTACCCATTTAGAGCCAAATGTAAACTTCATGGCCATGCCCACATCCTTTGCAAACACTTATTTCATTAATTTTGGACTTGTCAATGTACAAATTCATTTTTACATATACTTTTGGACTAGTTTTCAGATAAAATTTAAGAAAAACCCAATCTTCAAAGCACATATAAAAACATAAAAACAAGCATTTTTTTATATATTTTTTAAGGACATGAAACTAAAATTATAAAATTTAAGGCAGCCTACATAAGTTACATGAAAAAATAAGATTCGTTGTTGTAAACTCTCTTAATATTTAATGGTGTTAATAAACACCTTCAAAAGTTAAGCCTGAGATTTTCAAGACTACATAAATTACATGAAAAAATAAGATTCGGTTGTTGTAAACTCTCTTAATATTTAATGGTGTTAATAAACACCTTCAAAAGTTAAGCCTGAGATTTTCAAGACTACAGCCATTCAATTTGATGAATTTTCTATTTTCAAGTCCTTAGCCTAAATTCAACCCATTCAAGAGCTGAGCTCACATCTCTTCCTCATCGATGTAGTTAAAATTATAGAAGAGAAGTAAGGATTGATGAATTTTCTTCTGCATAACACTTTGTTTGTTCCGAATGGCTTGCGCTTCCTCGGGGGAAAATCTTCCATAACGAGCCACACGCGAAGATATCTCACTTTGAAAGTCTAACAACTCTCTCCTATATGACTGCAATTTATCTATTTCAGTAGTAGCCATACTTATTTTTCTTTCCTCTTCCTTCTCTAAGCCCTTCTGACAAGCAAAGTCATCCTTCTCGTACTAGGTTAATGGAGCTGGATTTTGCTTTCTCTCCTCTCTCTTTCCTTGGTTCTCGGCAATCCATTCTTTGAGGCTGCTAATGGCTTGCTCGACAGAATCGATTACCTTAAAAAGATCCATAATGGCTGCAAGATGAAAGGAGTATGCTTGAGAAGAGGAGGTAAGGTTGCGGGCAAGATGGAAGGAGCAAGCTTGAGGAGAGGAGTAAGGTAAGAAGAGTAAAGTGGAAGAAGTGTGGAGAGGAGTAAGGTAAGAAGAGTAAAGTGGAAGAAGTTTTTGCTGCGGGTGAGATATAGAAGACGAAGAACGAGGTGAGGAAGGTAACGAGAGTGAGGAAGGTAACTAGAGGAGATAAGGCAAGATGAAAGGAGTATGCTTGAGAAGAGGAGGCAAGGCTGCGGGCAAGATGGAAGGAGCAAGCTTGAGGAGAGGAAGGAGCAAGCTTGAGGAGAGGAGTAAGGTAAGAAGAGCAAAGTGGAAGAAGTGTCTACTGCGGGTGAGATATAGAAGATGAACGACTACTAGGGAATTTATAGAACTACAGATGCAAGACCGTAATGCGAGATGACTAGATGCAAGATCGTAATGCGAGACATTATAAAATAAAATGATGGGATGCAAGACCGTAATGGGAGACATTTGAGACATATAAGATAGTGATAGTACATTGAAATCTATAAAGTAAAATGATGGAACACAAGAATGATATAATTAATAGAATCTCATCATGAGATATTCTTTTAATATAATATAAGTTAGTAATTATTAGAATCTCATCATGAGATATTCTTTTAATATAATATAAGTTAGACTTACTGTACATAATAAATGATAGATTTTGAGTACATTGAAATCTATAAAATAAAGTGATGGAACATAAGAATGATATAATTATTAGATTCTCATCATAAGATATTTATTGTACATAATAAATTAGACTTTCAAAAAAGTAAAACCTAATGTATTGTAATGAATAAATATCATAAAATATCCTAATGTATTGCAACATTTAACATAAGTTTTAAAAACACTATCATTAATCAATACAAACAAGATAAAAATCTTCAAGGACTCATGTTTCTTTCTACATGTTTTACAACTGAATAGAGTCTGATGAGTCCTCTTGAGGCTGTGATTCTCTAAGAGTACATTGAGTCTCTACTTGTGTGGATGGTGTACATTGAGATTCTACTTCTGGTGCAATCGGGATAGACTTAATCTCTTCCTCCTTTAAAGATGTGATGTTGTAGATGCACATTGAGTCTCCACTTCTTGTGTAGGAAGAATGCATTGAGTCTCTAATTCAAGTGTAGACTGTAATGCTTCTACTTGAGGCTGTGATACAGAAGGAGACTGAATTGTCTCTTCTTTTTCTTTGGCTCCCTCAGGTTCTTCATTGAGTCCATCATGTTGTTTCCCAATGATAGCAGTTAGATAGTGAACAGTCTTAGCCACAAAATCTTGTAGCTCGAGCTTGGTATATGCTTCTATGGAGACATGTTCAAAAATTTCATTGAGATACAACATGAAGTTGTAGGCAATTCTCCACCCACTACTAAACATGTCTTTTTGGTCCACTGCGAGGCGTGTCTGGAAATTTGGTTGGTCTTGATGCTCCCTGATTTTCATAATCGCAGAAACTAACTTGTTTGCAGACCTATCCATCATGACATATGACAAAGTGAATTTGTGTTGTAAATAGTAAGATGCATGTTCATAATGATATGATAAAAGAACACTTACTTGAACACCCCGTGAAAGCCTGTAATTGAGTTGACAAACCAACAATGGTTGTCATCAAGGTCCCATACTATCAGGCTCCAATGTGAACTACATCACCAATAAAGAGCATAAGATTTATCACAATATTAAGTATTAATTGACACAATATTATAAATAAGAGAGTAAAAGAAAGATTGAGACCATACTTACTTCTCATAGTATGGCATAAAGACAAGTAGTATGCCATCCAAGTCTAAAGGTTGTAGAATTGAACAAACATCATCTACTGTCTTCTTGGTATCACTAAGTACAGCTGAAAGAAGAGAATCGAGCATACAGACGCGATTCTGTACTGATCTAGGAAAATGAGATATAACCGTGATATAACCGTACTGCAGCAATAAATAAACAAATGTTAGAAGCAGATTGAATCAAATGATTGAAGTATCAAGTCAAGAGATGTTCATATCAAACCTGAGGATGGCCATCATGACTTTGTCATTAGCCTCTTTCAAAGGGTCGGAGAGGATTGTAACTTCCTCGCTACCAAAAGTCAACACACGAGGTTGCTTGCTAATGATGACCTTAACCTCAGAAGAGCTCCCCATTTCGTCCAGTACAGTGGTTACATCAGGACAACTTATGGGCGTAGCAACCAATGTTTCCTCTGGATGCTCCACCACGTTATCAATAAATGCCTTAATGATAGATGACATAAATGCATATAGATGCAAGTCTGTATATGTGGACAATGAGGTTTCACCGCCTCTCAAATTAAAAATTTGAGCAAGGAGCAAGAAGCAGTTATATCCAACTCTCCACCCACAACTGTGGTCATCATTCTGCTTCACTGCAGGGCATGTTACATACTCTATTTGATCTTCCAAGTCACCCTCCATTTGCATAAGTGCATCTATAGCACTTACCAACTTTTGAGTAGATCTACACATCAAAATAGAAAACATAAATGAATGTGCGCATTGCATAGGATGCATCTCATTGACATAATTATGACACAAGTAGGTTATACTTACTCTGACACACTGCCATGGATAGATGCTATTGAATTGTCAAAGAAGCATTGCTTGGCTAAGATGTCCACAATTACCAAGCTCCAATGCAAGCTGCATTATCAATTAAGAATAATTATTATTTGATATAATCCTCCACAATGTAAGAGATAAGCTAGGTAGGGATTGATACTCACTCCTCGTGATATGCGGTAAAGATAACTCGCGCCGCAGTCAAATCAATAGGTTGCAACCACTTAAAAACGTCATCTATGGTCTTCTGCTTATTGCTAAGTACACTAGAAACAAGAGGATCGACCATATATGCACATCTTTGTATATATAGCGGAAGCTGTTGTAAAACCATACTGCAATAAAAAGAAAAGAATATTAGTTCATTTGATCCAATGGAAATACAAAAGCATAAAGTCAGTAAAAAGTTTGTGTCAAACCTGAGGATGGCTATTATAACCTTGTCATTGACCTCTTTCTTGAAGTTTATGAGGATTGAAATGTCCTCTTCATCGAATATAAAAGTAAGAGGTTGTTCTCGAACTTGAAACCTAACTTGAAATGACTTCTCCATTTGCTGCAATGTATGATTATTTTCTAGAGTCATCCGATGGATAGCCAGAGCAGCTTTGCATTCTTGAGATGAGCTTTCTATATTCTCTGCTCCAACTATGTCCTCCTCATCCTCCTCCTCTCCCTTCTCCTATAAAAGGATAAAATAATTATGAGATTCAAAATTTTAAATTAATTATAAATTTAAAAAAACCTTTAAATGAATAAAGAAAATTAAACATAAGTCTTCATACCTCTACATATCTTCGTGGTCTTTTTATGTAACCTTCAGAGGCAAGGTCAATGTCATATCCATCTTCTTCTGCTTCCTTGCTATCGCTGGTGTCCTCACTATTATATCCAGAGCTTTGATCATTTTCATCATCTTTCTTGCTCTCATCATACATGATCTGCTCTATGTCATCCTCTTCATGTGAGATCGGACCTTTCTTATCAAACTTTATTGTGAGAGAAGCCACGGTATCAAGGTATTCCAAGCAAGCAGGGCTCTCAATAATATTTACATTGTGTCCTTTTCTGATAAGAGCTTCAAACAGATGTCCCATTCGGCACAATGTGACTTCCCATCCGGACGGTAGCAAAAATTCCATCATACTTATTAAAAGATCAGCACTTTTTGCTGGCCTTTCATAGTGATTTGCATTGCGATGGAGGGGACTTGGAGCTTCATGCTCTTCCAGCAGTAGTTGCAATCTCTTTGCATTCCCTCTTATATTGTTTTGTAAGGAGTGATCATTGTAAGGGCTCTTCATGCACAAGAAAAAGGTTTCTAGACTCTGTATCTTGAGACCGCATTCTCTCTTGTCCCTTTTTCTTGAGTATATCCCATTGTAAATCTTGAGCTCATTGCCATATTGTTTTTCTAGGGTAGCAGACATTTGTTCCTTGTCATCTTTATCAGCAAATATGACTATATTACATTGTCCCACTCTACCAATGGTGGTATGTAATATTCTGTCAAGGAGTGGACGGATGTCATCCGGTGATATTTCATAGACAAAGAAAAGCTGAGGTTTCTCCCAAGCAGTGTCGTCGGACAAAAAATCACTCAATGAAACTCCCTTGCACTCAACACTCTTTCCAGACTCTGAAATGATTTCATGTATGAAATAAAAGCCCTTGTTCAAAGTTTTTCTTTTCTGAGAGTGTGGTTATTGATGACTTTTTGTGCATATGCATACACATTTTCCGGAATGTCACTTCTCATAGAGGTAGTAATTTCAGATCCATCATCTTCTACCTTCACCCATTTATGTGCCCAAGCCTTCTGTTTAGCTGACGGTAAAGCTGATGCCATCTGCCTCACAATGTTATGATCAATTTTACATTGGCTGATTGGAATATTTTTTTCTCCCAATAAATATTCAATTGCACTCTTTACTGCATCACGCTTGACCTGTTGGATGATGTTATCTTCCATGCAATGATCTTTATCCTTTTTGCCAAAAAACCATTCTTTGGACATTAATTTCTCTGTAGCAAGACTTGCATATTTGTCTGGTAGGTTTCTTAAAGGCCTCCATATCCGAGCTGTCATCTCCTTTTTCTCAATCTTCTTTGCCTTCTCTTTAATCAATGATGGAGCCTCATATGTAACATCTCCTTTCTCACATGCAAGACACACATCTTTGATCTGATGAAAAACTTCATCACTACGGAAAAGTATGCTTGTGTAGTCTTGATACCTATCCCTTACTGTCTTGAAGCTTGTAATCACCTCAGCTCTTTCCTGCTTTCCCCTTGGTACAATGGCACTCAAGCATGTGTAGAAGTCAAAAAGATTATCCGCTTCCACTTTAGTTGCAATTCTTTTGAGAGTGGTCAAAGGAGAATTAAAAGTTTTCCATATGGTCCTAGCTTTGAGCAACATCTCTGAAGTGGAGGTGATTTTTCGTAGTGCATAAATGTCATGATTAAGTCTTTCCGACTCAATCAAATATTTTTTCTCGTTCTTGAAGATACAGATGCATGCAGAATAGTAGTGAAATTGAGGCACACTCGCGAAGGTTTGATAAGTAATTTCTCCTTTCTTGTATGCATCTCTAGAGTGCTCATTACAAGCATAGGCATAGTGCTGACCATCTATTGCCTCAAATGTACAATGAGCTAAGAAATTTCTCTTGGCATCCCTTATATGTCGTTTTGGATCATTCACTGAACTCTATCCTTCTTGAAGTGAGGGAACTTGTTTTCCGAGGAACTTAGTGAATTGCATCTCGAAATCTATAGGCTGAGAGAAATTGATGGATTGACTATAATCTCCCATGACTGGCCAAAATGTTCTTGGACGGAGTACCAAATTAGAAACAACTGGTTTTTTTCCATCAATCAAAGCGTGAAAAATCTTTTCAGCATAGGCTGTATCTAAGGTCCTGCTATTGGTGAAGACACTTGCTTTGATCACTGTTGAAGCATGTATAACTTGAGTCTTCTGGCCCCATATATATCCTGGATCCTCATCTGTCACAGCCTCATTCAAGCGAAGATTTAGGTTCTTCATTGATAACATTTCTGCTTCTAGATCTGACTCCATTTCAAGACCCTTCGCATCCTCTTCATGTTCTTCCTCTTCTCTTCTTTGCCCTTTCTTTGTATATGAATGACCTCTTTTTCCAGTTATAGGACTTGGAACTGTAGCTCGTGAAGTACTTGCCTTTTGCATTTGACGTCGAGGTTTATTTTTTAGGGGCTCAATGTGAACTGCTTTAGATCGCCCTACTTCTTCTTCTATTGCCTCAACTTCAGGTATACTTAAGGGCTTCACTTGTTCTATTATTCCATCAACTTCATGAGTTACACCATCTAAGTGAGTAATACCATGAACAAGAGATGTGTGTGCATGTCCTGTCTTATCTGATGCATGTCGTGTCTCACTCAATTCAATTTCTGTCTGAGATGCATGTGCATGTCCGGTCTCCACCAATTCAATTCCTGTCTCAGATGTAGATCCCTTGTAAGCATCCACGTGTACAAGACCCTCATCCATTGCTACAATGTGTTCTATCTCATCCACTCCACTTCCTCTCTCATTTGTATTACCATGAACCAAATCTACATGGCGTGTCTCATCACTTCCTTTCTCATGTGTGGATTCTTGCACCTTAGGTCCCTCTAATGAAGTTGAACCTTGTTGGATGACACCCTGAAAGTATTCAAGGATAATCTTTGACTGCATTTTTCTTGCTTCCTCAATGGGAAATTCCTCCCACACATGTTGAAGGATCTCCAATGCAGGAACCAATTCAGGAAATCTAGGTGCTTTTGGTGACGGCATCACAAAGTGCATTGCATCTTTCTTAGAAAGAAGAAACGATCTGTTGCTCATTCTTGACTTTGTGTAAATCATCATTGTACTGCAGTCTTTTTCAATTTTTATTCCTACTAAGGTGCCCCCTTGAATCAAATTGCTCTTTGAGAAAGATACATTTGATGCGCACTCATCTTTCTCCAACTCTCTCTTTGTCATCACTAGAATGAGATTTCCTTTACTTAAGACCAAGAACCATGCTTTCTTTGTTGTGTCAACAACTGTCTAGTTTGTGAAGTCCTTTGGGGCATAAATTCTTCCATTGTATTTCAGTGTCATACCATTGACAAATGCTGTAGCCTCAAGATCCATCCTGTATTCAAGCACAACACAAATTTTAAGTACTTTGACAAAATACAATTACTTTGAAAAATCAAAAGTACAATGAGTCCCATTAATACACCTCAAGTTTTTATTCTTCCCAATCATATAAGTATCAATTTCATGCTTTGGGAATAGCCTAAAAGGCTTTACAAGGCTTAGAGCATAAATGCTTTGGGAATAGCCTAAAAGGCTTTACAAGGCTTAGAGCATAAATGCTTTGGGAATAGCCTAAAAGGCTTTACAAGGCTTAGAGCATAAATGTGAAAAAAAATAAGGATTTACAACGATCTCTGAGTACAAATTTGAAGTCTGTCATATATAAGTACAAAATGCTCTGTCAACTCCCGCAACTGATATAAGTGTAAAATGCTCTGTCAACTTCCACAACTGTAATCTGTCATGTCCACTGATACAACTTTTAATCATCTTGAAAGTTTAAAAACCTTAATCGTTGCTTAAATGGTAGGGTTGTTGTGACTGTGAAACCGAATGTGAACGAATGGATTAAGAACTAGTCGGGAAATTTTGAGCATGGCTTTGATTGGTTTTTTTGGAGTTCTCTCCTCTAAGGACAAACTAATCTATGCTAATCTAGACTACACCAACCGTCGAAGCGAAGAAAAGCAAGAAATAATTTCTTTTCCATTGTTCTTTTTAATATCCTTAGGTTGCGAATTAAAAGCAAAAAATAATCTATTTTCCATTATTCTTTTTAATACACTAAGGTTGTGAGTTTAAAAAAGATAAAATTTATATTTTATCTTTTTTAAACTCACACCCCTTTCTCTCTCTCTCTCCCCCCCTTCTCTCCCCCCCTTCTCTCTCGCTGCCGCCCCCATCCTCCCACCCCACCTTCCCCATTCTCACTCCCACACCCACGTCCATTCTTTCACCTTCCCCATTCCCACTCCCATCCTCCCACCCCTTTCTCTCTCTCTCCCCCCCCATTCTCTCTCGCTGCCGCGGCAGTGGCCCCCCCCTTCTCTCTCTCTCCCTTCTCCTTCTCATTTTAAAAAAGATAAAATTTATATTTTCAAAAACTAATTTACTTACAACTCATAAGAATTGAACATTCACATTAATAAGAAGTTAAAATCTTAATAAATTTGAATTTAAATAATAAAAACTATTAAGTAGTTTAACTTAAAGTTTATGAAAAAATAACGTAAAATAAAGAAAACAAGACTTAAAATTAAAAATTTAATATTTACCTAGAAGAATATATTAATTCTCCCTAAAAAGAAATAAATTAAAGTAATAATAACGAATGTAAGTTAAACTACTTTTAAAATTTTAATTTAAAATGTAATAAAATTAAAATTATACTTTTTATATTCCAAAACAAAATGCATTATAGTCTAAATTAAACTAGTAAATTAAAAATGAAAGTGAAACTCATTTTAAATTCAAAAACAAAGAAAAATTTAAAATTCAAGTTTCTACAAGTTTTGCTTTTAGCATACATTTGTCTTTTCACATCCACGCGTTTGTCTTTTGAGACACAAGGTTGTCTTTTATCACAATTTTCACATCCACGCGTTTGTCTTTTGAAACACAAGGTTGTCTTTTATCACAATTTTCAAGTTTTCACACGTTTGTCTTTTCAAACACAAGGATTCATAGTTTAAAAAAAGGCGGGAAATTTGAAATTCTAGTTTCCACATGTTTCTCTTTTCAAACACCAAGGTTTATAGTTTTGTTTGTTTAAGTTTCGACTAAATCACACACCAATGTCCTCTAATATGCCTCATTGATCATAGCTCCCAAATTCTTCCATCAAAACATCTCTCCTTTATCTCTTCTTGATCGTCGCCCACTCATTTTTTCTCCTCATTGGTAAGATTTTTTATCTCGATTGTACTTTCTCTTGTGCCCTTCCTCTCTAAATTTTCATCAAACACCAAGGTTTATAGTTTTGTTTGTTTAAGTTTAGACTAAATCACATACCAATCTCCTCTCATATGCCTCATTGATCGTAGCTTCTTCATCTTGTCTCGATCGTCGCCCACTCATTTCTCCTCTTCATTGGTAAGATTTTCTATCTCGATCGTACTTTCTCGTGTCCTCCCTCTCTAAATTTTCATCTCTCTCACTCTTCTCTCTCTCTCTTTCCTCTCCGCTCTAGTCTACGTTTCCTCTCATCTTAGTCTACTCTCTCCCCTCCTCTTCATTTCCCCTCTCTCTCTCTCTCTCCCTTTCTCCTCACCTTTTCCCTCTCTCTCACTTGCGCTCCCCACTCTCCTCCCCACTCTCTCTCTCACTTGCCGTGACCTCTCTCTCTCTCTCTCCCCCCTCTCTCCCTCTCGCTGCCGCGGCAGCGGCCTCTCCCTCTCTCTCTCTCTCCCCCCCTCTCTCTCTCTCTCTCCACCCCTCCCTCTCTTTCGCTACCGTGGCAGCGGCCCCCCCTCCTCTCTCTCTCTCTTCCTCCCCCTCTCTCTCGCTCTCGCATCTCCCCCCTACTCTCTCTCCCCCCCCTCCTCTCTCGCTGCTGCGGCAGCGGCCCCCCCTCTCTCTTCCCTCTCCCCACCCCTTCCCTCTCCCCCCCCTCCCCCTCTCTCTCTCCCTCCCCTCTCTCTTGCTACCCCCCCTTCTCTCTCTCCCCCCTCCCTCTCTCGCTGCCGTGGCAGCGGCCGCGGCCCCCCCCTTCTCTCTCTCTCCCCCTCCCCTCTCTCTCGCTGCCCCCGCCACCTCCCCCCTTCCCTCTCCCCCCCTACCCCTCTCTCGCTGCCGCGGCCCCCCCCCTTCTCTCTCTCCCCCTCCCCTCCCCTCCCTCTCCCCCCTCTCTCTCACCGCCCCCCCTTCTCTCTCTCCCCCCCTCCCTCTCTCGCTGCCACGGCAGCGGCCACGGCCCCCCCTTCTCTCTCTCTCCCCCTCCCCTCTCTCTCGCTGCCCCCGCCCCCTCCCCCCTTCCCTCTCTCCCCCCTCCCCCTCTCTCGCTGCTGCGGCAGTGGTAGCGGCCCCCCCCCTTCCCTCTCCCCCCCCTCCCCCTCTCTCGCTCCCCCCTCCCTCTCTCTCCCCCTTCCCTCTCCCTCTCTCTCTCCCCCTTCCCTCTCCCCCCCTCCCCCTCTCTCGCTGCCGCGGCAGCGGCCGCGGCCCCCCCCCTTCTCTCTCTCCCTCTCCCCTCCCCTCCCTTTCCCCCGCCCTTCTCTCTCCCCTCCCCTCCCTCTCTCGCTGCCGCTATCGCGACAGCGGCCCCCCCTCTCTCTCTCTTCCCTCTTGCTGCCCCCCCCCTCCCCCCTTCCCTCTCCCCCCCCCCCCCTCTCTCGCTGCTGCTGCCGCGGCAGTGGCCCCCTCCCCTCCCTCTCCCCCCTCCCTCTCACCGCCCCCCCTCCCTCTCTCGCTGCGGCCCCCTCCCCTCCCTCTCCCCCCTCCCTCTCACCGCCCCCCCTTCTCTCTCCCCGCCCCCCCTTCCCTCTCCCCCCTCCCCCTCTCTCGCTGTCGCTGCCGCGGCAGCGGCCCCCTCCCCTCCCTCTCCCCCCTCCCCTCCCCCTCCCCTCTCCCCCCTCGCCCTCTCTCGCTGCCGCTGCCGCGACAGCGGCCCCCTCCCCTCCCTCTCCCCCCTCCCTCTCACTGCCCCCCCTCCCTCTCTCGCCGCGGCCCCCTCCCCTCCCTCTCCCCCCTCCCTCTCACCGCCCCCCCTTCTCTCTCCCCCCCCCTTGCCCCTGCCCCCCCCTTCCCTCTCCCCCCCCTCCCCTCCCTCTCCCCCCTCCCCCTCTCTCGCTGCCGCTGCCGCAGTAGCGGCCCCCTCCCCTCCCTCTCCCCCCTCCCTCTCATCGCCCCCCCTCCCTCTCTCGCTGCGGCCCCCACCCCTCCCTCTCCCCTCTCCCTCTCACCGCCCCCCCTTCCCTCTCCCCCCCTCCCCCTCTCTCGCTGCCGCGGCAACGATAGCGGCCCCCTCCCCTCCCTCTCCCCCCTCTCTCTCCCCGCCCCCCCTCTCTCTCTCGCCGCCCCCCCTCCCTCTCCCCTCCCCTCTCCCTCCCCTCCCTCCCCCCCTCTGCGCTGTCGCGGCAGTGGCCTCCCCCTCCCCTCTCTCTCTCCCCCCCCTCGCGGCTTCCCCCCTCTCTCCCCTCTCTTCCCCCCCTCCCCCTTCTCTCCCCCCTCCCTTTCTCTCCCCTCTCTTTCCCCCCCCTTCTCTCCTCTCTCTCCCTCTCTCTTTCTCTCTCTCTTTTGCTGTCGAGGCAGCAAGACTCTCTCTCTTCTTTTCTCTCTCTAAAAATCTTTCCTTCACTTTTCTCTCTCTATAATAAAATTTCAAAGAATACAAATTTTAAAAAAAGTACCTGGAAAAAAGTTGAAATCGATGCTTGTGCTTGCTTGTGCTTGCTTTTGCTCTTCCTCCTCTTTTTGCTTCTCCTCTTGCTCTTCCTTGTTGAAATGAGAGAAACAATGAGAGAAGGAGAGTATATATAAGAAAAACTAGGGTTTTAAGTGCTTCTCTCTCATTGGTCCTTCTATAACATTATCTCCTCTCCCATTGGCCTCTCTATTAGATTATCTTCTCTCTCTCTCCCACCCACTCCCATCCTCCCACCCCATTCCCACTCCCACTCCCACCCCCATCCTCCCACCCCACCTCCCCCATTCTCACTCCCACGCCCACGCCCATTCTTTCACCTTCCCCATTTCCACTCCCATCCTCCCACCCCACCCCTCCCACTCCCACCCTCACCCCACCCCCACCTCCCCCATTCCCACTCCCACTCCCACTCCCATTCTCCCATCCACTCCCATCCTCCCACCTACACCTCTCACTCCCACTCCCATCCTCCCACCCCCACCCCTCCCCCCCCATTCCCACTCCCACTCCCATTCTCCCACCCTTATCCTCCCACCTCACCCCTCCCACTCCCATCCTCCCACTCCCTCTCCCACTCCCACTCCCACTCCCATTTTCCCACCCCCCCACCTCCCCCATTCCCACTCCCACTCCCATTTTCCCACCCCCCCCACCTCCCCCACTCCCACTCCCTCCCCCATCCTCCCACCCCACCCCTCCCACTTCCACCCCCACCTCCCCCATTCCCACTCCCATCCTCCCACCTCATCCCTCCCACTTCCATCCCCACCTCCCCCATTCCCACTCCCTCTCCCACTCCCATCCTCCCACTCCCACTCCCCACCCCTCCCACTCCCACTCCCATCCTCCCATCCTCCCACCCTCACCCCACCCCCACCTCCCCCATTCCCACTCCCTCTCCCACTCCCACTCCCATTCTCCCACCCCCACCCCCACCTCCCCCATTCCCACTCCCTCTCCCACTCCCACTCCCATTCTCCCACTCCCACCCCCACCTCCCCCATTCCCACTCCCTCTCCCACTCCCACTCCCATCCTCCCACCCCCACCCCCACCGCCCCCATTCCCACTCCCTCTCCCACTCTCCCTTTCTCCCACTACCACCCTCCCACACTCCCTTTCTCCACTTTCCCACTCTCCCTTTCTCCCACTACCACCCTCCCAACTATCAATTCCACTATTACTTATGAATTCTAATTAAAACTATTACTTAAATAAATGATATTACTTGAAAACACTCATAGGATACCGTAATTGGAGTTGTCTAACTTAGCAGATGTCTCCAAATTGAGGTTGCTAGTCGACATGGTGCAAACAATGTACTCAAAAGTGTCCTAAAAAACTCTGTATGAATCAACTGCAAATACACTGAAGATGCCAAGTGAAATCTCTGTACCGTCGGTGAAGATAGAATTGCAGTATATAAGATCTGATCTGTGTTACAAGGCTTGTGGCAATGATGCCGGGAATAGCCAAGAGGCTTTACAAGGTTGAAAAATGATGTGCACGATGCCGTGAGATAGCCAAATAGGCTTTACAATGGTGGCATGTGTGTGTGAAATCAAGTGTTATCTGCCCACTGAATTAATCTGCAATATGCCTCTGAACTTTGAAGTCTACTCACTGAACTGATGAACGTAAGGTTTCAGGTAATGTAATGATGTGAAATCGGATGTGAGCGTATGGACTGACTCCGAGTAGGTACTAGTCGGGAATTTCGGGCATGGCTTAGATTGGCAACTTGGGGAATTCAAAGCGTCCCCTCTATGGCGATCTAGTCTACTCTGATCTAGATCTAAACCAACCGTCGATCGATGAAAGAGCAGCAAATAATTCCTTTTCTTTTGTTCTTTTTAAGTGCTGGGTCAGATGCGTCGATGTAGAGGCAAATCTGCGTGAAGGAAGTGGTTTTGTCGGCGAGGCTCAAATGTGAGTGTAACTTGCACCAAAATGTGCGCATGATGTAACGAGCGTGTAGAGCACAAAAAACCGAGCGACTTTCCTTTTTGGAGCACCCTCAAATTCTTCCTGGATCAAGAGATATGACTTGATCTAGGTGGAGGGGCAAAAGGAGTGCAAATGGTGCTCAATGATGATGTGTCACTGTGAGTCACATGCAGTGATGATGTGGCATTGTGCTTAGAAAGAGGTGTGCCAGTGAAGCTCTGTGCTGAGGTGGCAGGAGTGTGCACATGCAGTGTGTGCACAGTGCAGTGTGTGCACAGTGTGCCTGGCAACGGATTGTGCCTACAGGGGTCAGTGCTGACTGGACTGCTGAGGTGGCACAGATGATGTCAACAGGGTGACGTGGCAATGCTGACATGGCACTGATGACATGGCCTGATGATGTGGCCTGATGACATGGCACTGATGATGTGGCCTGGTGATGTGTCTACCTATGTGGCAATGCTGACGTGGGCTGCTAACGTGGCAGTCGACTGCCACGTGTCAGTTGGATGACATGGCAGATAGGATAAGATGATGATGTGGCAGATGGGCGATGATGTGGCAAGCTGAGCGAGATGGTGACGTGGCAGATAAGTAGACGTGGCAGACTGATGATGTGTCTGTTGTGGCTAAGGCTATCTGCCACGTGTTGCCATGTCCCTTCACGGAATCTTTTGAAGATTCTGACAGAATCTAGGGAGATTCTGTCTTCGTATCCGCCGTCGAGTCGACTGTGAGAGCCTTGAGCTCTACGTTCACGTTCGCTACAGAAGGTGCTGTTTGAAGTCGGCTGAGGCGACCGCAGACGGCTTCCACCTCCATAGCCAGCGCTCCGCCATCATCGCACAACGATCCAGAGCTCCTTCGCTCTGTTTCGGGCGGCCGTCGATGGCTCCTATGAGGCGTCGTCAGAGCGCGGGCGTGGCAGCTATAGGTCGAGCGAGGTCGTTGTTGAAACTGAGCCTTTGTGGATGCCCGTCGTTTGGCGTTCGTTGTTGCTGTTAACGGGCGTTGTCGGAGGTCGCGGAACTAGAAGGAAAGGGCCACTCAGTTGCTGTTAATAGTTGTTGTTAGGAGCAGTCACCTTGCTTGTGGAGAGTTGCGATGCTGATGGCGTGGCTTTGGCAGTGGCTTGTTGTAGATGGCGTTCGTTAAGCTAGGAGCTTGGCGCTGAAGGTGCGCCGTCCATTGGAGGAGCCTCTTGTTTGCAGCGAGGAGCCCGTTGGAGCTTTGTCGAGCTCGTTGGAGTTCTGAGTAGCCGCGTATGGAGAGAGCAACCAGGAGATCGATCGATAATCCACTATGGAGTTAGTTCGTTGCAGCAGCCCATGCTGCTGCAGTGGCATGCTCAAAGGAGGAGCTTGAGTCGCGAAAATGGAGTGGAGCTTGAGTCGCGAAAATGGAGTAACAGAATTGTAGTCGAAGAGGCTCCTTCTCTCTCTATAGGACCTCTACAGATATCTTTTTCTCACAAGAATGCAATGAACGGAATCTCTCTCTTTCCTCTCAAAACCAGTAGAGCTTCGGCTCTTTCTCTCAAACAATAGGATGTCTATTTTCTCTATTTTCTCCTTATCTATCTCTCATAAGGATACACTCGAAGAACTCTTTCACATGATTCTCTTGCAGAGATCACTCACAATCTCTCTTGCTTTCAATCAAGGAATTCTCTCAAGAACAATGACGGAAATTTCTTTCAATGGATGCAAATTCTCTCAACGGAAGTGAAGGGAAAAAATCTCACAATCACTCAAGAGAACTCTCAATCTCACAATCTCTCTCACACTCTCAAGAAACTCAATGTCTCAGCGGAAGACAAGGAAGCTCTGATACCATGACAAAATATGAAGAGGGGAGAGGAGAAGAGTGGAGATGAGGAGAGAGGGCATAGCTAGAGAGCACACCACAAATGACTAACTGTACACTAGAATTAGTTGAAAAAATAGAATATATACAAACCCTTTTAGGGTTAGGGTTAGGGGATCTAACCCTTTCCTTTATAGGACTCTATAAGGTTAGTGCTATGTGAGAGTGCTCTCAACGGAAGCAAGAATGGAAGAAGGAGAGAGAGAGACAGAGAGCCACAAAAGTTTTGGTGGGTGCAGAACCACCCTAATCTTCTTTTTCATTCATTTATATATGTGTTTGAGTATTGTACATAACTGGGTTTAAGGCACAGTGACCTTTAACCCCACAACCTCCCACTTAAAGGACAATGTGCCTTTAAGGGAGAACAACCAGTGAGCATACTATCCAATGCCCATCAATACACGACAATACTCAAACCGCTGACTAGGTAGACTCTTCGTCAGCATATCTGCAGGGTTATCATCTGTATGAACCTTGACAAGCTCTATGCACTTGTCCTCAAGTACCTCCCTGATGAAATGGTACCTGACCTCAATGTGTTTGGTCTTTGCATGAAAGACCGGATTCCGTGCTAGCTGAATAGCACTCATGGAATCACTATGCAATGTCGGTACACCTGTATGAATCCCCAAATCTCCCACTAGCCGATCAAGCCATATAGCCTCCTTGCAACCCTCTGTGGCTGCAACATACTCAGCCTCTATGGTAGACAAAGCAATGCACTTCTGTGCACGAGACATCCATGACACTGCACCACCTGCAAAGGTGAACACATAACCGGAAGTGGATCTCCTACTATCCACATGCCCTGCATAGTCTGAATCTGTGTACCCAAGTACATGCATGTCTCCTTTACCAAAGCAAATGCACATCTCCTTGGTACCCTTCATGTACCTCATGATGCACTTAACTGCCTCCCAATGCCTCTTTCCTGGATTAGCCATATACCGGCTAACAACTCCCACTGCAAATGCAATGTCTGGTCTAGTAGCTATCATAGCATACATAAGACTCCCAACTGCTGATGCATAAGGAACCTTGGCCATCATGGCCCTCTCCTCATCTGATTTGGGACTATCTGTATGACTGAGTTTCACATATGGAGGCAATGGAGTACTCACTGCCTTCCCCCCCTCCATATTGAAATGCTGCAATACTTTTGTAACATACTCTTTTTGTGAAAGCCAAAGGAGTTTCCAACTCCGATCACGCGTGATGCACATACCAAGAATATGACCTGCAAATCCCAAATCCTTCATATCAAAGGCCTCATGCAACTTGGCCTTTAATGCATCTAGCTCATAAGTATTCTTGCTAGCCAATAGCATATCATCCACATATAGTGCCAGGATTATTAGGCTATTATCCTTAGCCCTTTTAGTGTAGAGGCAGTGATCAATTTCACTCCTTCTGAAACCCTGGGACCGAATGAAAGCATCAAACTTCTGATACCATTCTCTAGGCGCTTGCTTAAGACCATAGAGACTCTTCTTTAGCTTGCAAACTAAATGCTCTTTGCCCTTTTCTTCAAAGCCTTCCGGCTGCACCATGTAAATTTCCTCATGCAAATCCCCATGCAAGAATGCTGTCTTGACATCCATTTGCATAAGCTCCATATCCTCTATTGCCACTAGTCCAAGCATGCATCTAAGTGTGGTCATCTTCACAACCGGAGAGAATATCTCGTCAAAGTCCACACCCTTCTCTTGCTTGAACCCTTTAGCAACCAAACGGGCCTTGTACCTAGGCACATCATCACCTGTGACCTTCATTTTGTAGACCCATTTACATGGCAATGCTTTCTTTCCATGTGGCAAAGAAACCAAGTCCCAAGTCTTATTCTTCATAAGTGAACTCATCTTTGATTGCATAGCATACTCCCACTTGCGTTGATCCTCACGCATCATAGCCTCTTTGTAGCAAGAAGGCTCCCTGCAATCAGTAAGCATCACATAGTCTACCCCTGGAACAAACCTATCAGGCGGTCTAGACACTCTAGATGATCTTCTCAATGGCATTTCAGCTTGCTGTCCCACTTGCATATCAGCCACATTTGGCTCATCATTTCCACCAATAGATGATCCATCATCTACCCTTGATTGTATACCTGTGGGAGTACTTGGTGGTACCATTTCTTGCACATTTGGTGCATGGACAGCTTGCTGTCTATCAACATATGTAGGTGGATTCACATCCTGGAAAGTGATTCTCCTCATTTCCACATCCCTCATGGGTGCCTTATGCATCTTCTTCTCATTGAAGACCACATCATGGCTGCGTATGATCTTCTTTGCTTCTGGATCCCAGAGACGATAGCCCATCTCTCCACTTTCACCATAACCTAGAAAGATGCATTTCCTAGACTTAGGATCTAGCTTCTTTCGAAGCTCTTTTGGCACATGTGCATATGCCTCACACCCAAATATACGCAAATGAGAGTAAGAGGGCTTCTTTCCACTCCATGCCTCTTCAGGAATACCACCATCCAAACTCTTACTAGGTGATCTATTGATCACATGCACTGCAGTCTTCATTGCCTCAGCCCAAAAACCACCAGAAAGACTTGCATTGGAAAGCATGCATTGCAACCTTTCTTGAATGGTACGGTTCATCTTTTCTGCAACTGGATTTTGCTCTGGAGTACGAGGGGATGTGAGCTCCCTCTTAATCCCACGTGTATCACAGAAATGCTGAAAGTCATGAGAGAGATACTCTCCACCATTGTCAGTCCGTAGGCATTTAAGCGTTCTACCTGACTGATTCTCAACCAAGGCCAGCCATTTCTGAAATACCTGGAATACATCACTCTTCCGAGCTATAGCATAAGCCCACACTTTCCTAGTTGCATCATCAATGAATGTCACATAGTATTCAGCCCCGCCTAATGACCGTGTAGGCATGGGACCACATACGTTTGAATGCACCAAATCAAGCATTTCAAACTCTTTCTTTCCCCTTCTTTTATGGGCTGATTTAGTCTGCTTCCCATAGAGACAGTGCTCACAAAATTCAAAATCAGAGAAACTCAAATGCGGTACATAACCCAAACGACATAAGAGTTTCATTCCATTCTGGCTCATGTGCCCCAACCTGCAATGCCACAAAGAAGTGCTTGGCTGCTCGGTTATTGCAACAACATGATCAAATACTCCTGATACATGTAAGGGATACAAAGTCCCACACTTGGCACCCCTGGCCAAAAGCATAGAGCCCTTCTGAATTTTCCAACTCTGAAAGCCAAAAGTGGTGTTAAAACCAGCATCATCTAGCTGACCCACTGAAATAAGACTCTTGGTCAGCTTAGGCACATGTCTCACATGTTTCAAAACAA
The DNA here is from genome assembly GCF_047967505.1 of Dipteris shenzhenensis. Classification (NCBI taxonomy): domain Eukaryota; kingdom Viridiplantae; phylum Streptophyta; class Polypodiopsida; order Gleicheniales; family Dipteridaceae; genus Dipteris; species Dipteris shenzhenensis. The sequence continues at coordinate 23,560,384 of NC_141602.1, read as the reverse complement.
ATGCAGACCCATTTGCAAAAGAAAACTTTATGTCACCTGCTCCCACTATGTCACATGCATAGTCATTTCCAAGATGCACACAACCTGTCTTTCCACTATCATAAGTGGAGAACCATTCCCTATGGGGAGTAACATGGAATGAAGCACCAGAATCCAAAATCCAATCCTGGGAATATGCATCATCTGAAGTGGTAAGCAACTCTGCAGATAAACTAGACATGAAGAGAACATCATTGTCACTATCACGTGTGACTGCATTGATCTCCTCGATCTTCACTTTTCCTTTGTCCTCCCTTGGACTCTCTTCCTTTTGATTTGCACCCCAATTTGCATTCTTTTTCTTATCCTTTTGCTCTCTTTTCAGCTTGTAGCAATCCTTTTTCATATGGCCCTTCTTGCCACAATGGTAACACTCAATGTTCCGTGCCCTGGATTTGCTACGAGACTTCCCTCTTTCTTGGGACTTCCCCCTGAACTGTGATCTGCCCCTTTGCACATTTAAGGCTGCATCCTGCTTGTTGCCATCCATAGACTTCCGTCTAATCTCCTCGGCCAACAAGCTACCCACAACATCATCAAATTTCAGTACTCCACCAGGTGCAGAGTTACTGACAGCTGTACGGAAGGTATCCCATGAGGATGGCAATGAACATAAGAGAAATATTGCCTTAGTCTCCGCATCAAAATTCATTTTCTGAGCCTGAAGCTGGCTGAAAATAATATTGAATTCATTCAAATGAGAAGCAATGGAGACCCCTTCCTTCATCTGCAGCTCAAACAACCTCTTCATGAGGTAAACTTTATTAGAGGCAGTTTCCTTCTCATAAGTGGCACACAGTTTCTTTCACAAATCTTCTGTAGTCTGCTCATTTACTACTGTGAAATAAACTGACTCTGCAAGATGAAGTCTAATAGTAGACTTTGCTAATGCATCCAACTCATTCCAATCATCCTCAGACATATCCGCAGGCTTAGCTTCAATACCTGCCAAGGGTTTAATCTGCTTCTTTTGAATAAGCACATCCCTTATTTGTTCTTTCCACAAAGAAAAGTTTGTCCCATCAAACTTTTTAATGCTGAAAAACTCCTTTTCAGGCATGGAAGAGGATGCCATGATGCAAATAAAGCAAAATCCCAAATGCTAGTGCCTGCAAGAGAGAGTCACACCAAATACCAGGTGCACCCAAATGTGTATGCCACAATAGAGTGAAATATCACCAAAATTCAAAGCTCAAAGCATCAAAAGATGCATCTGACTCATGTGCATATACTATGCATCCATATGAGCAAATCTGGCCCAAAAGAAAATGCCAATAAGTGCCAAATGACTCAAGCATAAACACCGTCCACTGGCATATGCATCAATAATATCTCATCCAAGAGAGCATAGCACTATCAGTGCATCACTTGCAATGTGTCAAAGCTGTCCCTCAGCATAAAATAGCATCCCACAAGGCAATTTGGGCCTATCAGCGCATCCAACAAGGACCGCAATGCATCCAAATGGCTTATAAATCATCCACTGCAACCCAATGCATACCACGAATGAGCGCACACTGCTCAAACTGCAACCAGAGTGATCTGCATAAGGTATGCTCAAGAAATCATAGTCCCACGGTAATGAGCGCTACTGAAAATAGAACCTGAGATGCTTCAAAACATGGGCGCCATCGCATAATTGGACTCAGCAAGAAAATCTGCAAATATTTCTCTTCTGCCAGAACTCCAAAATCCCAACCGATGAGTGAGAAATGGGAGTCAACACTTATCCACTGCCATGTGGCATAAATCTAAGGTTTCAAAACCTTAGCATGAAAAATGCATAACAGAGAGACGAAATCGAATACACAGAGATTTATAACTCTGAAAATCCTCCACCGAATCGCGCAAGAACTGACAGGTAGGGGTTTTTGGGCGTCCGGAACGCAATGGGACAGACGGTTTTGGAAACCGTGGCCTCAATCACTGGGTCCAACACACGGACTGAAAAACGTTTTTGGAAACAGAGCTATCTGTAAACTCCACCGGAGTGCGAATGATGAGCAACATAGAAGTTTTAGGACCTCCTGAGTCCACCGGAACTGACAAATCTGCAAATGGTTGCTCCAAACTTGAGTTCCAACACCCGGGCAAAAAACGCAGGAATTGACACAGTGAGTCAGAAATCCACTGAAATGATCTCAGATTCAAGAATGAAGGTGTTTCCAAGCTCCTAAAGTAATGTGGACACCAAAAGCAAGCAATAGTTGCCTCTACAAGTCAATACGGAGTCTCTGTCATCGAACGGAACAGGGAAAAGCTCAAAAAACGACTTTTTCTTTGGAAGCTCTTAACAGGCTCTCAAAACCACTTCGCAAAGCCAAAGTGACTTTTCCAAAGGTTCCTCCAAGGTCTCTGCACACTCGGATGCAAGTAAAGTCACCCACAAAGCTTCCCACAAAGCTTCTCCTTCCTCCCATAGAGCTGCTGAGCTTCCAAGCATTCACGCATGCTCAGCTAGATCACCCGGGCTCTGATACCAGTTGAGAGTGCTCTCAACGGAAGCAAGAATGGAAGAAGGAGAGAGAGAGACAGAGAGCCACACAAGTTTTGGTGGGTGCAGAACCACCCTAATCTTCTTTTTCATTCATTTATATATGTGTTTGAGTATTGTACATAACTGGGTTTAAGGCACAGTGACCTTTAACCCCACACTATGCACATATTATCACGTGATGTTGCTATGCACACATGATCACATGATGTTGAGCGTGAACTCTCAACAAGAGCCTAGCACATGGGCACACTTTTTAGGTCCTTTGATATTGTAGTATACCTTGTCTTTATCATTGAAAACCATGCATGCTCCATCTCATATTCTTGCCTACCTCATAGTAGGGATCACATAAGGATGTTATGTTATCAACCATACCATCATCAATGACTTTTAGAATCCTCATCTATGCAAATGACCATTGCTCCACTTGTTCAAATCCTAATACTTTACCTTCTACTACAGTCTTATTTGCAAATGATCTCATTTGTAAAATGTCCCCTATAGTAAAATCCAAGGTGGTGCACTTTGTATTCTTGATAATGTCTGTTGCATAAGTCTCATTTTTGTCCCATGCTATAAATGATTTGTTGGATGTATTGTAGGGCATAACATCAACATCTCCAAGTGTTTCCATATCTCCACATTTATACTTTAGCTCAACATGTGCGCTAAGAATCTTTGATACATTAACTGCCACCTTATCTTCGCCAAGTCTTCAAAAGTGGCAAATTGAATTGGGATCACTATCATGGATTGTAGCAAATGCAACTACTTCTCTTTTGCTACATAAAATCACATCCATTCTTGGAACAAAATCTATAGCCATCTCCTTTGTGAGTGTCCTTTGCAAGCAAGCTGTAGTAGCAACAATTACATAAATATTAGTCTCTTTTTAATAATCTACTCATTTATTATAACTTTTAATTAGTACTTAATTTATTGGTGGGAGAAGTTATCCGATCAAGTACTCATCAGATGGACATGCCACTTTGCATGCAACTCAATAACACCTATGTTGAGGTGCATGCAAAGAATTGTGCCCATCGTCTATGCTTTGCATGGTATATCACACATTAAACACCATTTGTGCCTCAATGTCATACACAACCATACAAAACACGGTCCTAGGTGTGATATTGAAACAAGTACTTATCAGATGGGGGCTCCACTTTGCATGCAAGTCAGATATGCTTTGCATGGTCGATCACGCATTATACATCATTTTCCCCCTAATGATATGCACATCCATAAAAAAACATGCCCTTAGGTGTATTATCTGACCAAGTACTTATCGGATGGGTGTGCCTCTTTGAAAACAAGTCAATACCACCAAAGTTGAGGTGTAGGAAAAGTATTGTGCCCATCAAATATGCTTTCCGTGGTCGATCGAGCATTAAATACCATTTTTGCCATAGTGTCATGCACATCCATAAAAAAACACGCTGCTAGTTATGTTATCCGATCAAGTACTTATGGGATGGGCATGCCACTTTGCATGTAAGTCAATTCCACCTAGTTTAAGTTGTTTTCAAAGTATTGTAGCCATCGGATATGCTTTGCATTGTCGATCAAGCATAAAACACCATTTTTGCCTTAGTGTCATGCACAACTATAAAAAAACACGGTCCTAGGTGTATTATTCAAACAAGTACTTCTCAGATGGGGGCTCCACTTTGCATGCATGTCCGTTTCAACTAGCTTGAGGCACGTGCAAGGTATTGTGATGATCAGATATGCTTTGCATGGTCGATCACGCATTATACACCGCTTTGCCCTTCGGTGTGTCATCCAACCAAGTACTTATCTGATGGGTGTGCCTCTTTGAGAACATGTCAATACCACCTAGGTTGAGGCATAGGAAAAGTATTCTGCCCATCGGATATCCAGCCTTTGAGGGATCTTGTAATACATTTTGGAATACAAATATTTATTTTAATGGATACATGTCTTGAAGCATGTATTTCTTTGTCTTTTCTTCCTGATGATGGCTGTCTTGCATTGCTTTGGTGCGCTGTTCTTGGTACTTAACGATTACCTCCGATGTCCTCATACTGATATGGCTAGCAAATTTAGGGCAAATTCAAATAAGGCACCAATAAATGGTGCTATTTTGAAATGAGAATTCGAAGTGCTCAAATCCTTTCTAGCTATCTCACTCATAAGTCATGTGTGGACCAGATGCATGATATCTTTGTCCCCTTCTCGGCTGCACTCAGCGTTGCATAAGAATCTCTACTCATAATATTTGTCTTTACCAGAACTGCATTCTTTCCAAGTACCAAACAACCTGCTGGCACCTTCTTGCATCCTGAACATTATTGATAAAAAAGTAATTCTTTTGTGTGTCTGGTGACCCGAATTCTTTCTGCATGTCAAAATTGACATCCTTCTTATACACAACCTCCTCATTGATAATCAGTAGCTGAAAGACCTGTGCTATAATTTTAGGAAAAACCATTACATTCTCTGCAAGCATACCTCTTCTTCTTTGGAAGTTCTCATATTGTGCTAGTACATGTGAGGAATCCTTCCATGATGTCCAACGTAAGCTCGCATATGGCACAATAAACCGATTTTCTTCAGCCACTTCTGATGTTTGGAGAGATCCAACGATACCTTGAAGTTTGCAAAGTTGGTCATGAGCATATGGTTCTTTTGTGGAGGGAGGGGTGGTTCTCCCTCTCATTCAATCTCCTCCAGGTCCACTATGAGTATAGCCTTTCCCTTGGCCGAGCTCTTGCATGGGCTTTTGCAAGTAGGGGTGAGAGAATTCTTGATTGGCTCTGGTTGTTCTAAGGCATTGGGAAGTGTGAGCCGATGGCTTCTCTTGGGCACCATTTGTAGAACAGTCACATGGGAGAAGCTTGAGTCAATGTAATGTGGTAATGGATAGTCCTTCTGTACTCTCACTTGGGCAGTGAGCTTCAAGATTTGCTTGTCCTGCACTTCTCTGTATTGGGCATATACTTTCTTGATTGCCTCTAGTTTCGACTGAGTGTCAACGAGCTTCTTTTGCATTTTCAACTGCTTGGAATGTGCTCGTGTCCTGCATTCTTATCTTCTATCAACTCCTGCACTTCCTCAAAGAAAACTCGAAAGACTCATCGGATCAAAGTCAGAGTAGGGTTGGATTGTAGGATTCATGTCGCACATGTCAAGTGGGAGTCATTTGTCAACTCATGCGTACACGTCGAAAGTCAGGCACACTGGTCAAAACTCGAACTCGGATCGTACTTTGCAACTGCATTTGTACCTTTCTTTGCTTATAAAAATAGTTCTACAAGACTATGAGGGCATGTTCTAGCTCCATGCTAGAGACTATTCTTGCTGCTGGTGGACTGGTCATGTCTTATGATGGGGATTGCTACAAGTTTGTCATTTTGTGGATAGGGGAAAGGGCCTCGAATGGGCTTTTGGGAGGCGGGCCAGATTTGCTCATATGGATGCATAGTATATGCACATGAGTCAGATGCATCTTTTGATGCTTTGAGCTTTGAGTTTTGATGATATTTCACTCTATTGTGGCATACACATTTGGGTGCACCTAGTATTTGGTGTGATTCTCTCTTGCAAGCACTAGCATTTGGGATTTTGTTCCATTTGCATCATGGCATCCTCTTCCATGTCTGAAAAGGAGTTTTTCAGCATTAAAAAGTTTGATGGGACAAACTTTTCTTTGTGGAAAGAACAAATAAGGACGTGCTTATTCAAAAGAAGAAGATTAAACCCTTGGCAGGGATTGAAGCTAAGCCTGCAAATATGTCTGAGGATGATTGGAATGAGTTGGATGCATTAGCAAAGTCTACTATTAGACTTCATCTTGCAGAGTCAATTGATTTCACAGTAGTAAATGAGCAGACTACGGAAGATTTGTGGAAGAAACTGTGTGCCACTTATGAAAAGGAAACTGCCTCTAATAAATTTTACCTCATGAAGAGGTTGTTTGAGCTGCAGATGAAGAAAGGAGTCTCCATTGCTTCTCACTTGAATGAATTCAATATTATTTTCAGCCAGCTTCAGGCTCAAAAAATGAATTTTGATGTGGAGACTAAGGCAATATTTCACTTTTGCCATCCTCATGGGATACCTTCCGTACAGCTGTCAGTAACTCTACACCTGGTGGAGTACTGAAATTTGATGATGTTGTGGGTAGCTTGTTGGTCGAGGAGATTAGACGGAAGTCTAAGGATGGCAACAAGCAGGATGCAGCCTTAAATGTGCAAAGGGGTAGATCACAGTTCAGGGGGAAGTCCCAAGAAAGAGGGAAGTCTCGTAGCAAATCCAGGGCACGGAACATTGAGTGTTACCACTGTGGCAAGAAGGGCCATATGAAAAAAGATTGCTACAAGCTAAAAAGAGAGCAAAAGGATAAGAAAAAGAATGCAAATTGGGGTGCAAATCAAAAGGAAAAGAGTCCAAGGGAGGACAAAGGAAAAGTGAAGATCCACGAGATCAATGCAGTCACACATGATAGTGACAATGACATTCTCTTCATGTCTAGTTTATCTGCAGAGTTGCTTACCACCTCAGATGATGCATATTCCCAGGATTGGATTTTGGATTCTGGTGCTTCATTCCATGTTACTCCCCATAGGGAATGGTTCTCCACTTATGACAGTGGAAAGACAGGTTGTGTGCATCTTGGAAATGACTATGCATGTGACATAGTGGGAGTAGGTGACATAAAGTTTTCTTTTGCAAATGGGTCTGCATTTTTTTTGAAACATGTGAGACATGTGCCTAAGCTGACCAAGAGTCTTATTTCAGTGGGTCAGCTAGATGATGCTGGTTTTCACACCACTTTTGGCTTTTAGAGTTGGAAAATTCAGACGGGCTCTATGCTTTTGGCCAGGGGTGCCAAGTGTGGGACTTTGTATCCCTTACATGTATCAGGGCTATTTGATCATGTTATTGCAATAATCGAGTAGCCAAGCACTTCTTTGTGGCATTGCAAGTTGGGGCACATGAGCCAGAATGGAATGAAACTCTTATGCCGTTTGGGTTATGTACCGCATTTGAGTTTCTCTGCTTTTGAATTTTGTGAGCATTGTCTCTATGGGAAGCAGACTAAATCAGCCCATAAAAGAAGGGGAAAGAAAGATTTTGAAAAGCTTGATTTGGTGCATTCAGACGTATGTGGTCCCATGCCTACACGGTCATTAGGCGGGGTTGAATACTATGTGACATTCATTGATAATGCAACTAGGAAAGTGTGGGCTTATGCTATAGCTCAGAAGAGTGATGTGTTCCAGGTATTTCAGAAATGGCTAGCCTTGGTTGAGAATCAGTCAGGTAGAATGCTTAAATGCCTACGACAATGGTGGAGAGTATCTCTCTCATGACTTTCAGCATTTCTGTGATACACGTGGGATTAAGAGGGAGCTCACATCCCCTCGTACTCCAGAGCAAAATCCAATTGCAGAAAATATGAACTGCACCATTCAAGAAAGGTTGCAATGCATGCTTTCCAATGCAAGTCTTTCTGGTGGTTTTTGGGCTGAGGCAATGAAGACTGCAGTACATGTGATCAATAGATCACCTAGTAAGAGTTTGGATGGTGGTATTCCTCAAGAGGCATGGAGTGGCAAGAAGCCCTCTTACTCTCATTTGCATATATTTGGGTGTGAGGCATATGCACATGTGCCAAAAGAGCTTCAAAAGAAGCTAGATCCTAAGTCTAGGAAATGCATCTTTCTATGTTATGGTGAAAGTGGAGAGATGGGCTATTGTCTCTGGGATCTAGAAGCAAAGAAGATCATACACAGCCATGATGTAGTCTTCAATGAGAAGAAGATGCATAAGGCACCCATGAGGGATGTGAGAATGAGGAGAATCACTTTCCAGGATGTGAATCCACCTGCATATGTTGATAGATAGCAAGATGTCCATGCACCAAATGTGCAAGAAATGGTACCATCAAGTACTCCCACATGTATACAATCAAGGGTAGATGATGGATCATCTATTGGTGGAAATGATGAGCCAAATGTGGCTGATATGCAAATGGGACAGTAAGCTGAAATGCCCTTGAGAAGATCTTCTAGAGTTTCTAGACCACCTAGTAAGTTTGTTCCAGGGGTAGACTATGTGATGCTTACTAATTGTGGGGAGCCTTCTTGCTATAGAGAGGCTATGATGCATGAGGATCAACGCAAGTGGGAGTATGCTATGCAATCAGAGATGAGTTCACTTATGAAGAATAAGACTTGGGACTTGGTTTCTTTGCCACATGGAAAGAAAGCATTGCCATGTAAATGGGTCTACAAAATGAAGGTCACAGGTGATGATGTGCCTAGGTACAAGGCCCGTTTGGTCGCTAAAGGGTTCAAGCAAGAGAAGGGTGTGGACTTTGATGAGATATTCTCTCCAGTTGTGAAGATGACCACACATAGATGCATGCTTGGTCTAGTGGCATCAGAGGATATGGAGCTTATGCAGATGGACATCAAGATAGCTTTATTGCATGGGGATTTGCATGAGGAAATTTACATGGTGCAGCCGGGCTTTGAAGAAAAGGGCAAAGAGCATTTAGTTTGCAAGCTGAAGAAGAGTTTCTATGGTCTTAAGCAACCGCCTAGAGAATGGTATCAGAAGTTTTATGCTTTCATTCGGTCCCAGGGTTTTAGAAGGAGTGAAATTGATCACTGCCTCTACACTAAAAGGGATAAGGATAATAGCCTGATAATCTTGGCACTATATGTGGATGATATGCTATTGGCTAGCAAGAATACTTATGAGCTAGATGCATTAAAGGCCAAGTTGCATGAGGCCTTTGATATGAAGGATTTGGGATTTGCAGGTCATATTCTTGGTATGCGCATCGCAGTAGGAAACTCCTTTGGCTCTCACAAAAAGAGTATGTTACAAAAGTATTGCAGCGTTTCAATATGGAGGGGGGGGAGGCAGTGAGTACTCCATTGCCTCCATATGTGAAACTGAGTCATACAGATAGTCCCAAATCAGATGAGGAAAGGGCCATGATGGCCAAGGTTCCTTATGCGTCAGCAGTTGGGAGTCTTATGTATGCTATGATAGCTACTAGACCAAACATTGCATTTGCAGTGGGAGTTGTTAGCCGGTATATGGCTAATCCAAGAAAGAGGCATTGGGAGGCAGTTAAGTGCATCATGAGGTACATGAAGGGTACCAAGGAGATGTGCATCTGCTTTGGTAAAGGAGACATGCGTGTACTTGGGTACACAGATTCAAACTATGCAGGGCATGTGGATAGTAGGAGATCCACTTCTGGTTATGTGTTCACCTTTGCAGGTGGTGCAGTGTCGTGGATGTCTCGCGCACAGAAGTTCGTTGCTTTGTCTACCACAGAGGCTGAGTATGTTGCAGCCACAGAGGGTTGCAAGGAGGCTATATGGCTTGATCGGCTAGTGGGAGATTTGGGGATTCATACAGGTGTACCGACATTGCATAGTGATTCCATGAGTGCTATTCAGCTAGCACCTCGCTAGCACGGAATCCGGTCTTTCATGCAAAGACCAAACACATTGAGGTCAGGTATCATTTCATCAGGGAGGTACTTGAGGACAATCGCATAAAGCTTGTCAAGGTTCATACAGATGATAACCCTATAGATATGCTGACGAAGAGTCTACCTAGTCAACGGTTTGAGTGTTGTCATGTACTGATGGGCAATGGATAGTATGCTCACTGGTTGTTCTCCCTTAAAGGCACATTGTCCTTTAAGTGGGAGGTTGTGGGGGTTAAAGGTCACTGTGCCTTTACCCCAGTTATGTACAATACTCAAACACATTATAAATGAATGAAAAAGAAGATTAGGGTGGTTCTGCACCCACCAAAACATGTGTGGCTCTCTGTTTCTCTCTCTCCCTCTTCCGTTCTTGCTTCTATTGAGAGCACTCTCACTTTGCATGGTCGATCATGCATTATACAACGTTTTTCTGGTAGGGATATGCACATCTACAAAAAAACACACCCTTAGGTATGTTATCTGACCAAGTACTTATCAGATGGGTGTGCCTCTTTGAGAACATTTCAATACCACCTAGATTAAGGTGTAGGCAAAGTGTCGTGCCCATCATATATGCTTTGCATCATCGATTGAGCATTAAATACCATTTTTGCCTTAGTGTCATGCACATTTGTAAAAAAACACACTGCTAGGTGTGTTATCCGATCAAGTACTTATGCGATGGGAATGACACTTTGCATGTAATGCAATTCCATCTAGTTGAAGGTGTATGCAAAGTATTGTGCCCAGTGGATATGCTTTGCATTCTCGATCAATCATAAAACACCGTTTTTGCCTTAGTGTCATGCACAACCATAAAAAACACGGTCCTAGGTGTGTTATTCAAATAGGTACTTCTCAGATAGGGGATTCACTTTGCATGCAAGTGTGTTTCAACTAGGTTGAGGTGCGTGCAAAGTATTGTGACCATCGGATTGGCTTTGCATGGTCGATCAGGCATTATCCACCGTTTCTCCCGTAGTGATATGCACATCCATAAAAAAACACTCCCTTAGGTATGTTATTTGAACAAGTACTTATCGGATGGGTGTTCCTCTTTGAGAACATTTCAATACCACCTAGGTTGAGGCGTAGGAAAAATGTTGTGCCCATCGGATATCCTTTGCATGGTCGATCGAGCATTAAATACTATTTTTACTCTAGTGTCATGCACATCCATAAAACAACACGCTCCTAGGTATGTTATTTGATCAAGTACTTATGGGATGGGCACACCACTTTGCATGTAAGTCAATTCCACCTAGTTGAAAGTGTGTGCAAAGTATTGTGCCCATAGGATATGCTTTGCATTGTCGATCAAGCATAAAACGCCGTTTTTGCCTTAGTCTCATGCACCACCATAAAAGGTGTGTGCAAAGTAAGTGAAATCAACCTAGTTGAAGGTTTCTGCAAAGTATTGTGCCCATCGGATATGCTTTGCATTGCCGATCAAGATAAAACACCATTTTTGCCTTAGTGTCATGCACATCCGAAAAAAAACATGCTGCTAGGTATTTTATTCGATCACGTACTTATGGGATGGGCACTCCACTTTGCACGCAAGTTTCTTTTAACTAGGTTGAGGTGCATGCAAAGTATTGTGACCATCGGATATGCTTTAGATGGTCGATCATGCATTATCCACCGTTTTTCCCATAGTGATATGCACATCCGCAAAAAAACATGCCCTTAGGTATGTTATCTGACCAAGTACTTATCGAATGGGTGTGCCTCTTTGAGAACATTTCAATACAAGCTAGTTTGAGGTGTAAGAAAATTATTGTGCCCATCGGATATCCTTTGCATGGTCGATCGAGCATTAAATACTATTTTTGCTCTAGTGTCATGCACATCCATAAAAAAACACACTGCTAGGTATGTTATCCGATCAAGTACTTATGGGATGGGCGCACCACTGTGCATGTAAGTCAATTCCACCTAGTTGAAGGTGTGTACAAAGTATTGTGCCCATGGGATATGCTTTGCATTGTCAATCAAGCATAAAACATTGTTTTTGCCTTAGTGTCATCCACAACCATAAAAAAACACGTCCTAGGTCTATTATTCAAACAAGTACTCCTCAGATGGGGACTCCACTTTTCACGCAAGCCAATTTTAACTAGGTTGGGGTTAGTGCAAAGTATTGTGACCATCGGATATGCTTTGCATGGCCAATCACACATTATACACTGTTTTTTCCCTAGTGATAAACACGCCCTTAGGTGTGTTATCTCACCAAGTAATTATTGGATGGGTGTGCTTGTTTTAAAACATCTTAATGCCACCTAGGTTGACGTGTAGGAAAAGTATTGTGCCCATCGGATATGCTTTGCATGGTTGATCCAGCATTAAATACCATTTTTGCCTTGGTGTCATGCATATCCGAAGAAAACACGCTACTAGGTATATTATCCGTTCAAGTACCTATGGGATGGGCATGCCACTTTGCATGTAAATCATTTCCACCTAGTTTTAGGTGTGTGCAAAGTATTGTACCAATCGGATATGCTTTGCATTGTCGATCAAGCATAAAACATTGTTTTTGCCTTAGTGTCATGCACAACCATAAAAAAACACGGTCCTAGGTGTATTATTCAAACAAGTACTTCGTAGATGGGGGCTCCACTTTGCATGCAAGTCTGTTTCAACAAGGTTGAGGTGCGTGCAAAGTATTGTGACAATCAAATATGCTTTACATGGTCGATCACGCATTATACACCGTTCTTCCCCTAGTGATATGCACATCCGTAAAAAACAGGCCCTTAGGTGTGTTATCCAACCAAGTACTTATCTGCTGATGGGTGTGCCTCTTTGAGAACATGTCAATACCACCTAGGTTGAGGGATAGGAAAAGTATTGTGCCCATCGGATATCCTTTTCATTGTTGATCGAGCATTAAATACCATTTTTTCTCGTGTCATGCACATCCGTAAAAAAACACACTGGTAGGTATGTTATTCGATCAAGTACTTTTGGCATGGGCATGCCACTTTTCATGTAAGTTAACTTCACCTAGTTGAAGGTGTGTTCAAAGTATTGTGCCCATTGGATATGCTTTGCATTGTCGGTCAAGCATAAAACACCATTTTTTTCTTAGTGTCATGAACATCCGTAAAAAAACACGCTACTAGGTATGTTATTCGATCAAGTACTTATGGGATGGCCGCTCCACTTTGCACACAAGTCCGTTTCAACTAGCTTGAGGTGAGTGCAAAGTATTGTGACCATCGGATATGCTTTGGATGGTCGATCACGCATTATCAGCCGTTTTTCCCCTAGTGATATGCACATCTGCAAAAAAACACTCCCTTAGGTATGTTATCTGTCCAAGTAGTTATCATATGGGTGTGCCTCTTTGAGAAAATTTCAATACCACCTAGGTTGAGGCATAGGAAAAGTCTTGTGCTCATCGGATATCCTTTGCATGGTCGATCGATCATTAAATACTATTTTTGCTCTAGTGTCATGCACATCCGTAAAAAAACATGCTGCTAGGTATGTTATCCGATCAAGTACTTAAGGGATGGGTGCGCCACTTTGCATGTAAGTCAATTTCACCTAGTTGAAGGTGTGTGCAAAGTATTGTGCCCATCGGATATGCTTTGCATTGTCGATCAAGCATAAAACACCGTTTTTTCCTTAGTGTAATGCACAACCATAAAAAAACACGGTCCTAGGTGTGTTATTCAAACAAGTACTTATCGGATGGGGGATCCACTTTGCACGCAAGTCTGTTTCAACTAGGTTGAGGTGCGTGCAAAGTATTGTCACCATCGGATATGCTTTGCATGGTCGATCACGCATTATACAACGTTTTTCCGATAGTGATATGCACATCCGCAAAAAAACATGCCCTTAGGTATGTTATCTAACCAAGTACTTATCGAATGGGTGTGCCTCTTTGAGAACATTTCAATAGCACCTAGTTTGAGGTGTAAGAAAAGAATTGTGCCCATCGGATATGCTTTGCATGGTCGATGGACCATTAAATACCATTTTTGCCGTAGTGTCATGCATATCCATAAAAAAACACGCTGCAAGGTGTGTTATCCAATCAAGTCCTCATGCGATGGGAATGGCACTTTGCATGTAAGTCAATTCCATCTATTTGAAGGTGTATGCAAATTATTATGCCCAGCGGATATGCTTTGCATTGCCGATCAAGCATAAAACACCATTTTTACCTTAGTGTCATGCATAACCATAAAAAAACACGGTCCTAGGTGTGTTATTCAAACAGGTACTTCTCAGATAGGGGCTCCACTCTGCACACAAGTCTGTTTTAACTAGGTTGAGGTGTGTGCAAAGTATTATGACCATCAGATATGCTTTACATGGTCGATCACGCATTATCCACCGTTTTCCCATAGTGATATGCACATCCAGGTATGTTATCTGACCAAGTACTTATCGGATGGGTGGGCCTCTTTGAGAACATTTCCATACCACCTAGGTTAAGGTGTAGGAGAATTATTTTGCCCATCGGATATGCTTTGCATGGTCGATCGAGAATTAAATAGCATTTTTGCCTTAGTGTCATGCACATCCATAAAAAAACACGTTGCTAGGTGTGTTATCTGATCAAGTGCTTTTGCGATGGGAATGTAACTTTGCATGTAAGTCAATTCCACCTATTTGACGGTGTGTGCAAATTATTGTGCCCATCGGATATGCTTTGCATTGTCGATCAAGCATAAAACAACGTTTTTTGCCTTAGTGTCATGCACAACCATAAAAAAAGATAGTCCTAGGTGTGTTATTCAAACAAGTACTTATTCGATGGGGGCTCCACTTTGCATACAAGTCCGTTCCAACTAGATTGAGGTGCGTGCAAAGTATTATCACCATCGGATATGCTTTGCATGGTCAATCGTGCATTATACAATGTTTTTCTGGTAGTGATATGCACATTCGCAAAAAAACACGCCCTTAGGAATATTATCCGATCAAGTACTTATGCAATGGGAATGCAAATTTCCATGTAAGTCAATTCCACCTAGTTGACAGTGTGTTCAAAGTATTGTGCCCGTCGGATATGCTTTGCATTGTCGATCAAGCATAAAACACAGTTTTTGCCTTAGTGTCATGCACAACCATAAAAAAACACGGTCCTAGGTGTGCTATTCAAACAAGTACTTATCGGATGGGGCCTCCAATTTGCAAAAAAGTCCATTTCAACTAGGTTGAGGTGCGTGCAAAGTATTGTCACCATCGGATATGCTTTGCATGGTCGATCATGCATTATACAATGTTTTTCTTGTAGTGATGCACATCTGCAAAAAAACACGCCCTTAGGTATGTTATCTGACCAAGTACTTATCGGATGGGTGTGACTCTTTGAGAACATTTCAATACCACCTAGGTTAAGGCATAGGAAAAGTATTTTTCCCATCGGATATGCTTTGCATGGTCGATCAAGCATTAAATACCATTTTTTCCTTAGTGTCATGCACATCTGTAAAAAAACATGCTGCTAGGTGTGTTATCCGATCAAGTAGTTATGCGATGGGAATGCCACTTTGCATGTAAGTAAATTCTACTTAGTTGAAGGTGTGTGCAAAGTATTGTGCCCATCGGATATGATTTGCATTGTGGATCAAGCATAAAACACCGTATTTGCCTTAGTGTCATGCCCAACCATAAAAAAACACGGTCCTAGGTGTGTTATTCAAACAAGTACTTATCGGATGGGCGCTCCACTTTGCACACAATTCCATTTCAACTAGGTTGAGATGCATGCAAAGTATTGTCACCACTGGATATGCTTTGGATGGTCGATTACACATTATACAACGTTTTTCCTGTAGTGATATGCACATCCGCAAGAAAAACATGCCCTTAGGTATGTTATCTGACCAAGTACTTATTGGAGGGGTGTGCCTCTTTGAGAACATCCTCTCTCTCTCTCTCTCTCGCTCTCTCTCTCCCTCCCCTCTCTCGTCTCTCTCTCACCCTGGCGGCCTCGGTCACCAGACCCCCCGTCTTTCTCTCTCTCTCGCTCTCTCTCTCCCTCCCCTCCCTCCTCTCTCTCTTCCTCCTCTCTCTCTCCCTCCCTCCCTCTCACCCTAGGGGCTGTAGCCACCAGGACCCCCCTTCCCTCTCTCTCTCTCTCTCTCTCTCTCTCTCTCTCTCTCTCTCTCTCTCTTTCTCTCTCTCTCTCTCTCCCCCCTCCCTGAGGGCCATGGTCGCCACGACCCCCTCTCTCTCTCTGATGCTCTCTCTCCACTCCTCTTTCCACCCCCTCCCCCTACCCTCGCTCTCCCCTACCCTCGCCGCCCCCTACCCTGCCTCCCCCCCCTCCTGCCTCTCGCCTCCCCCTACCCTGCCACCCTCTAAACCCACTCCCTCCCCTCCCTCCTCTCTCTCTCTCCCTCCCCTCCCTCCTCTCCCTCTCGCCTCCCCCTACCCTCACTCCCTCCCCTCCCTCCTCTCTCTCTCTCCCTCCCCTCCCTCCCCTCCCTCTCACCCTGTCTCTCTCTCCCTCCCCTCTCTCCCCTCCCTCTCGCCTCCCCCTACCCCCGTTCCCTCCCCTCCCTCCTCTCTCTCTCTCTCTCTCCCTCCCCTGCCTCCTCTCCCTCTCACCCTGGCGACCGCGACCGCCAGGACCCCCTACCCCCGCCGTCCCCTACCCCGCCTCCCCCCCTCTCACCTCCCCCCTCCTGCCTCCCCCTACCCCGCCGCCCTCGCTCCCCCTCCTGCCTCCCCCTACCCCCGCTCCCTACCGTGCCTTCCCCCTTCCCGCCTCCCCCTACCCCCGCTCCCTACCCCCATCGCCCCCTACCCCACCCCCCCTCCCTACCCTCGCTCCCACCTCTCGCCTCCCCCTACCCCGCCGCCCCCTACCCTGCCTCCCCCCCTCTCTCCTCCCCCCCTCCTGCCTCCTACCTCCTGCCTCCCCCTACCTCACCGCCCTCGCTCCCCCCTCCTGCCTCTCCCTACCCCTGCTCCCTACCTCGCCTCCCCCCTCCCGTCTCCCCCTACCCCCGCTCCCTACCCCACCGCCCCCTACCCCGCCTCTCCCCCCTCCCTACCCCCGCTCCCCCCTCTCGCCTCCCCCTACCCTGCCGCCCCCTACCCCCGCCCCTCCCTCCTGCCTCCCTACCCCATCGACCCCCCTCCTGCCTCCCCCTACCTCTGCTCCCTACCCTGCCTCCCCCCCTCCCTACCCTCGCTCCCCCCTCCCTCTTACGCCACTCTCTCCCTACTCCCTCCCTCCCTCCCACTTCCTCCCTCCCTTCCCTTTTCCATCGCTCCTCCCTCCCTCCTTTCCTCCCTCTCTCTCCCCCCTCCACTTCCCTCTTCCTCCTCCCTCTCTCTCCCCCCTCCACTTTCCTCTTCCTCCTGGAGGCTGCGGCCTCCAAGGCTTCTCTCCTTCTCTCTAAACTTTCTCTCTCCCTAGTTCCTTTCTCTTTCTTTCTTTCTGTCTCTTCAAATTTTTTTTTAAAAAATCTAGATAAAGAATTAATCAAAAAATTTTACAAAAACCTGGAAAAAGTTTGTAAGTTTGCTCTTTCTTGCTTTCTTGCTCTTCCTTCCTTGATTTCTTGCTCGTCCTTGCTTTCTTGCTTCAATGAATGAAATGAGGGGAAAATGAATGAAGCAAGGCTATATATAAGAAAAACTAGGTTTTCCTCCTCCTCTCCTATTGGCTTTCCATTCCTCCCCTCTCTCCTATTGGCTTTTCATTTCTCCCCTCTCCCATTGGCTTCCATTACTCCCCCTCTCCCATTGGACCCCCATCCCTCATCCCAATCTTCCATTGGCCCTCCCCCCATCCATTTCTTCTTCCTCCCCCATTGCCACCACTCCCATCCCGTGTTTCCACCACGTCCCATACTCCTTCCATTTCCCGAAATCCCATATTTCCCCATCTCACCCTCCTCTTTTTCATCCCCTATTAACTCCCCTCGCTCATTTCACTCCCTTATTATCCTACTCCCGTATTATCTCCCCCTCTCCCATTCCATTCCTCCCTCCCCACTCTCACTTCCACTTCCCATTACTCACTTGCCATTTGCAAACTATTAATATATTATTATACTATTTTTTATACTTATTATCATACACCTCTATTACCTCCCCTCTCCCATTCCACTCCTCCCTCCTCACTCCCACTTCCACTTCCCATTACTCACTTTCTATACACATTTGCAAACTATTAATATATTATTATACGATTTTTTATACTATTTGCAAACTTACATGTGGGCAAAATCACAGGTGTCAAAGCGATCCTATCGTGGTCATACAACAATTGTGCTTTTATTTAAGGGCGTATTTACAAGGGCATATTTATCCTCATCAACAAGCTTATTTCAACTTTTATTTTGATGCTCAAGGTATGAAGTGCATAATTTGTGCATTAGGTGTTTACTTTGTTGTATCAAAATTGTTTGCCACACACACACACATATACACATACCGAGAATTTGCTAATATTATTGCATCTACGTTTCTCCGATGGGCACAAAACTTTGTACATGCCTCAACCTAGGTCGTATTGACTTGCATACAAAGTGGTGCACCCATCCCATAAGTACTTGTTCGGATAACACACCTGCAAACGTATTTTATGACGATTGTGCATAACACTAGGAACAAAATGGTATATAATGTGCGATCGACTATGCAAAGCATATCCAATGGACACAAGACTTTCCACATTCGTCAACCTAGGTAGTATTGACTTGTGTGCAAAGTGGCATTCCCATCTGATAAGTACTTGTTTGAAAAATACACCTAGGATCGTGTTTTTTGACGGCTCTACATGACACCAAGGCAAAAACGGTATTTAATACTCAATCTACCATGCAAACCATATCAGATGGGCACAATACTTTGCACGTGCCTCAAAAGCAGTGGTATGGTGTTCCATGCAAAGTGGAATGCCCATTCAATAAGTACTTGGTATGATAATACACCTAAGAGCGTGCCCAGAGCGTGTTCTTTGACGGATGTGCATAACACTAGGGGGAAAAATGGTGTATAATGTGTGATCCCCCATGCAAAGCATAACTGATAGACACAATACTATGCACGCACATTAACCTAGTTGAAATTGACTTTTTTGCAAAGTGGCTCCCCCATCCGACAAGTACTTTTTAGAATATCACACCTAGGACCATGTTTTTTATTGGTCGTCCATGACACTAAGGCAAAAACGTTGTTTTATGCTTGATCGACAATGCAATGCATATCCGATCATCACAATACTTTGCACACATCTCAACCTAGGTATTATTGACTTACATGCAAAGTGGCATGCCCATCCAACAAGTACTTAGTCGAATAACACATCTAGGACCGCGTTTTTTGATGGTTGTGCATGACACTAAGGCCAAAACGGTGTTTAATGCTTGATCGACAATGCAAAGCATATCCGATAGGCACAATATTTTGAATGAGCCTCAACAACTATGGTATTGCATTGCATGAAAAGTGATACACCCATCTGATAAGCAATTGGTTGGATAACACACCTAACGTATTTTTTTATGGTTGTGCACAACATTCAGGCACAAATAGAGTTTAATACGTGATATCCCATGCAAAGTACATTTGATGGGCACAATACTTTGCACCCACCTCAACCTAGGTGTTATTGAGTTGCATGAAAATTGGTGTGTCAGTTAGATAATTACTTGATCCGATAACACACCTAGGACCGTGTTTTTTTATAAATGTGCTTAACACTAAGGCAAAAATGGTATTTAATGCTCAATCAACCATGCAATGCATATCCGATCGGCACAATACTTTACTTGCAACTCAACCTAGGTGGTATTGACTTGTTTGAAAAAAGGCACACCCATCAGATAAGTACTTGGTTGGATAACACACATCAGGGCATGTTTTTTTACGGATGTGCATATCACTAGGGGAAAAACAGTGTATAATGCATGATCGACCATGCAAAGCATATCCAATGGTCACAATCAATTTCATGTCACAATACTTTGCACACACTTGAACCTAGTTGAAACGGACTTGCATGCAAAGTGGAGCGCCCATCCCATAAGTACTTGATCGAATTACATACCTAGCAGCGTGTTCTTTTATGGATGTGCATGACACTAAGGCAAAAACGGTGTTTTATGCTTGATCAACAATGCAAAGCATATATGATGGGCATAATACTTTTCACACACCTTAAACTAGGTGAAATTGACTTACATGCAAAGTGGAGCACCCATCCTATAAGTACTTGATCGGATAACATACCTAGCAGCGTGTTTTTTTATGGATGTGCATGACACTAGAGCAAAAATAGTATTTAATGCTCGGTCGACCATGCAAAGGATATCCGATGGGCATAATACTTTTCCTATGCCTCAACCTAGGTGGTATTTAAATTTTCTCAAAGAGCCACACCCATCCGATAATTGGTCAAATAACATACCTAAGGGCAAGTTTATTTGCGGATGTGCATATCACTACCGGAAAAACATTGTGTAATGCATGATCCACCATGCAAATCATATCTTATGGTGACAATACTTTGCACTCACCTCAACCTAGTTGAAATGGACTTGCATGCAAAGTGGAACCCCCATCTGATAAGTACTTGTTTGAATAACACACCTAGGACCGTGTTTTTTTATGGTTGTGCATGACACTAAGGCAAAAACGGTGCTTTATGCTTGATCGATAATGCAAAGCATATTCGATGGGCACAATACTTTGCACGCACCTTCAACTAGGTGGAATTGACTTACATGCAAAGTGGCATTCCCATCGCATAAGTACTTGATCAGATAACACACCTAGCAGCATGTTTTTTTACGGATGTGCATGACACTAAGGGAAAAATGGTATTTAACGCTCGATCGACCATGCAAATCATATTTGATGGGCACAATACTTTTCCTATGCCTTAACCTAGGTGGTATTGAATTGTTATCCAAGAGGCACACCCATCCAATAAGTACTTGGTCAGATAACATACATAAGGGCATGTTTTTTTGCAGATGTGCATATCACTACCGGAAAAACGTTGTATAATGCGTGATCGACCATGCAAACCATATCCGATGGTGACAATACTTTTCATGCACCTCAATCTAGTTGAGAGAGACTTGTGTGCAAAGTGGAGCCCCCATCCGATTAGTATTTGTTTTAATAACAGACCTAGGACTGTGTTTTTTTATGGTTGTGCATGACACTAAGGCAAAAACGGGTTTTTATGCTTGATCGGCAATGCAAAGCATATCCGATGGGCACAATACTTTGCACACACCTTCAACTAGGTGGAATTGACTTACATGCAAAGTGGCATTCCCATTTCATAACTACTTGATCAGATAACACACCTAGCAGTGCGTTTTTTTACCGATGTGCATGACACTAAGGAAAAAATGGTATTTAATGCTTGATCGACCATGCAAAGCATATCCAATGGGCACAATACTTTTCCTACGCCTTAACCTAGGTGGTAATGAAACGTTCTCAAGAGCCACCCGCATCCGATAAGTACTTGGTTAGATAAGTACTTGGTTAGATAACATACCTAAGGGCGTGTTTTCTTGCGCATGTGCATGCGCATATCACTACCGGAAAAACATTGTATAATGCATGATCGACCATGCAAAGCGTATCTGATGGTGATAATAATTTGCACACACCTCAACCTAGTTGGAACGGACTTGCGTGCAAAGTGGAGCCACCATCAAATAAGTACTTGTTTGAATAACACACCTAGGACTATGTTTTTTTATGGTTGTGCATGACACCAAGGCAAAAGCGGTGTTTTATGCTTGATCGACAATGCAAAGAATATCCGATGGGCACAATAATTTTTACAAACCTTCAACTAGGTGGAATTTCCTGACATGCAAAGTGGCACACCCATCCCATAAGTACTTGATTGGATAACATACCTAGTAGCGTGTTGTTTTACAGATGTGCATGATATTAGAGAAAAAATAGTATTTAATGCTCGATCGACCATGCAAAGGATATGCGATGGCCCCAAAACTTTTCTGATGCCTCAAATAGAAGGTATTGAAATGTTCTCAAAGAGGCACACCCATCCGATAAGTACTTGGTTAATTGACATACCTAAGGATGTGTTTTTTTGTGGATGTGCATACCACTACGGGAAAAACAGTGGATAATGCATGATCGACCATGAAAAGCATATCCGATGGTCATAATACTTTTCATGCACCTCAACCTAGTTGAAACAAACTTGTTTGCAAAGTGGAGCCCCTATCTGAGAAGTACCTGTTTGAATAACACACCTAGGACCGTGTCTTTTTATGGTTGTGCATGACACTAAGGCAAAAATGGAGTTTTATGCTTGATCGACAATGCAAAGCATATCCCATGGGCACAATACTTTGCAAACACCTTCAAATAGGTGAAATTGACATATATGCAAAGTGGCATTCCCATCGCATAAGTACTTGATCGGATAATACACCTAGAAGCATGTTTTTTTACGGATGTGCATGACACTAAGGCAAAAATGGTATTTAATGCTCGATTGACCATGCAAAGCATATCCTATGGGTACAATACTTTTCATACACCTTAACCTAGGTGGTATTGAAATGTTCTCAAAGAGGCACACCCATTTGATAAGTACTTGGTCAGATAACATACGTAAGGGCATGTTTTTTTGCGGATGTGCATATCACTACCGGAAAAACGTTGTATAATGCGTGATCGACCATGCAAAGCATATTACATGGTGAAAATACTTTGTACGCACCTCAACCTAGTTGAAACAAAATTGTGTGCAATGTGTAGCCCGCATCTGATAAGTACTTGTTTGAATAACACACCTAGGACTGTGTTTTTTGATGGTTGTGCATGACACTAAGGCAAAAATTGTATTTAATGCTTGATCGACCATGCAAAGCATATCCGATGGGCACAATACTTTTCCTATGCCTTAACCTAGGTGATATTGAAACTTTCTCAAAGAGGCACACCCATCCGATAAGTACTTGGTCAGATAACATGTTTTTTTGCAGATGTGCATATCACTACAGGAAAAACGTTGTATAATGCGTGATCGACCATGCAAAGCATATTTGATGGTGATAATGATTGGCACGCACCTGAATCTATTTAAAACAGACTTGCATGCAAAGTGGAGCCCCCATCCGACAAGTACTTGTTTGAATAACACACCTAGGACCGTGTTTTTTTATGGTCGTGCATGATATTAAGGCAAAAACGGTGTTTTATGCTTGATCGACAATGCAAAGCATATCCGATGGTCACAATACTTTGCACACACCTTTAGCTAGGTAGAATTGACTTACATGCAAAGTGGGATTCCCATCGTATAAGTACTTGATCGGATAACACACCTAGCAGCGTGTTTTTTAACGGATCTGCATGACACTAAGGCAAAAATGGTATTTATTGCTCGATCGACCATGGAAAGCATATCCGATGGGCACAATACTTTTCGTACACCTTAACCTAGGTGGTATTGAAATGTTCTCAAAGAGTCACACCCATCCGATAAGTACTTGGTCAGATAACATACCTAAGGGCGTGTTTTTTTGCGGATGTGCATATCACTACCGGAAAAACATTGTATAATGCATGATCGACCATGCAAAGCATATCGGATGGTCACAATACTTTGCACGCACCTCAACCTAGTTGAAACGGACTTGTGTGCAAAGTGGAGCCCCCATCTGATAAGTACTTGTTTGAATAAGACACCTAGGACCATGTTTTTTAATGGTTGTGCATGACACTAAGGCAAAAACAGTGTTTTATGCTTGATCAACAATGCAAAGCACATCGGATGGGCACAATACTTTTCACACACCTTAAACAAGTTGGAATTGACTTACATGCAAAGTGGCACACCCATCCCATAAGTACTTGATCGGATAACATACCTAGCAGCGTGTTGTTTTACGCCTGTGCATGACACTAGAGAAAAAATAGTATTTAATGCTCGATCGACCATGCAAAGGATATCCTATGGGCACAACACTTTTCTGATGCCTCAACCTAAGTGGTATTGAAATGTTCTCAGAGGTGCACACCCATCCGATAAGTACTTGGTCAAATAACATACGTAAGGGCGTGTTTTTTTGTGGATGTGCATATCACTACGGGAAAAACGGTGGATTTTGTGTGATCGACCATGCAAAGCATATTTGATGGTCAAAATACTTTGCATGTACCTCAACCTAGGTTAAACAAACTTGCGTGCAAAGTGGACCCCCTATCTGAGAAGTACCTGTTTGAATAACACACCTAGGACCGTGTTTTTTTATGGTTGTGCATAACACTAAGGCAAAAACGGTGTTTTATGCTTGATCGACAATGCAAAGCATATCCTATGGGCACAATACTTTGAAAAAACTTTCAACTAGGTGGATTTGACTTACATGCAAAGTGGCATTCCCATCGCATAAGTACTTGATCGGATAACACACCTAGAAGCATGCTTTTTTACGGATGTGCATGACACTAAGGCAAAAATGGTTTTTAATGCTCGATTGACCATGAAAAGCATATGCTCGAGATTGTCGTGGAAGATGTGTCATCCAATGCTCTAGGAGCAATTGGTTTAATAGCTCTTATCCCCACATTCACCCTGACTGCAGTGTCTCGATTCTGGATTGTCAATCTATCAGTTCCCCAGTCATGGAGGACTGATGCTTCCCGTAACCAAGGACGTCCCAGTAAGATTTGATAGGATTTTTTGGGGAGATTCAAGATTGTGAATTGAAGGGAAAAGCGGACTCCTCATTCACTATTCCCAAGGGTTTAGCCCGTATCGGCAAGGCGTATGTTGAAATTAGCCTTTTGCATTGGTGGGAGACCCCATTCTTCGTAAAGCTCCTTTTACCTTAACCAAGGTGGTATTGAAATGTTCTCAAAGAGGCACACCAATCTGATAAGTACTTCGTCAGATAACATACCTAAGGGCATGTTTTTTTGTGGATGTGCATATCACTACCAGAAAAACATTGTCTAATGTGTGATCGACCATGCAAAGCATATTCGATGGTGACAATACTTTGCATGCACCTCAACCTAGTTGACATGGACTTGCGTGCAAAGTGGAGCCCCCATCCGATAAGTAGTTGTTTGAATAACACACCTAGGACCATGTTTTTTTATGGTTGTGCATGACACTAAGGCAAACGGTGTTTTATGCTTGATCGACAATGCAAATCATATCCGATGGGCACAATAATTTGCACACACCTTCAACTAGGTAGAATTGACTTACATGCAAAGTGGCGCACCCATCCCATAAGTACTTGATCGGATAACATACCTAGCAGCGTGTTGTTTTATGGATGTGCATGACACGAGCAAAAATAGTATTTAATGCTCGATCGACCATGCAAAGGATATCCGATGGGCACAACAATTTTCCTACACATCAACCTAGGTGGTATTGAAATGTTCTCAAAGAGGCACCCCCATTCAATAAGTACTTGGTCAAATAATATACCTAAGAAGTGTTTTTTTGTGGATGTGCGTATCACTATGGGAAAAACGATGGATAATGCATGATCGACCATGCAAAGTATATATGATGGTCACAATACTTTGGATGCACCTCAACCTAGTTGAAAGAGACTTACGTGCAAAGTGGAGCCCCTATCTTAGAAGTACTTGTTTAAATAACACACCTAGGACCGTGTTTTTTTATGGTTGTGCATGACACACAGGCAAAAACGGTGTTTTATGCTTGAGCGACAATGCAAAGCATATCCGATGGGAAAAATACTTCGCACACACCTTCAACTAGGTGGAGTTAACTTACATGCAAAGTGGCACATCCATCCCATAAGTACTTGATCGCATAACATACCTAGCAGCGTGTTTTTTTACGGATGTGCATGACACTAGAGCAAAAATGGAATTTAATGCTCAATCGACAATGCAAAGGATATCCGATGGGCACAATAATTTTCCTATGCTTCAACCTAGGTGGTATTGACACGTTCTCAAAGGGGCACACTGATCAGATAAGTACTTGGTTGGATAACACACCTAAGGGCGTGTTTGTTATGGATCACTAGGGGAAAAACGGTGTATAATGCGTGATCGACCATGCAAAGCATATCCGATGTTCACAATACTTTGCACCCACCTGAAACTAGTTGAAACAGACTTGCATGCAAAGTGGAGCCCCCATCGGAGAAGTACTTATTTGAATATTACACCTAAGACCGTGTTTTTTTATGGTTGTGCATGACACTATGGTAAAAACAGTGTTTTATGCTTGATTAACAATGCTAAGCATATCCGATGAGCACAATACTTTGAAAACACCTTAAAATAGGTGGAATTGACTTACATGCAAAGTGGCATGCCCATCCCATAAGTACTTGATCGGATAACATACCTAGCAGCATGTTTTTTCAGATGTGCATGACACCAAGACAAAAATGGTATATAATGCTCGATCGACCATGCAAAGCATATCCGATGGGCACAATAGTTTACCTACCCCTCAATCTAGGTGGTATTGACATGTTTTCAAACACGCATACCTATCCAATAAGTACTTGGTCAGATAACACACCTAAGGGTGTGTTTTTTTGCGGATGTGCATATCACTAAGGGAAAAACGGTGTATAATTCGTGATCAACCATGCAAAGCATATCTAATGGTCACAATACTTTGCACTCACCTCAACCTAGTTGAAAGATACTTGCATGCAAAGTGGAGTCCCCATCCGATAAGTACTTGTTTGAATAACACACCTAGGACCGTGTTTTTTTATGGTTGTGCATTACACTAAGGCAAAAACAGTGTTTTATGCTTGATCGACAATGCAAAGCATATCCTATGGGCACAATACTTTGCACACACCTTCAACTAGATGAAATTGACTTACATGCAAAGTGGTTCACCCATCCCTTAAGTACTTGATCGGATAACATACCTAGCAGCATTGTGCATGACACTAGAGCAAAAATAGTATTTAATGATCGATCGACCATGCAAAGGATATCCGATGAGCACAAGACTTTTCCTATGACTCAACCTAGGTGGTATTGAAATTTCCTCAAAGAGGCACACCCATATGATAACTACTTGGTCAGATAACATACCTAAGGGCGTGTTTTTTTGCGGATGTGCATATCACTACGGGAAAAACGGTTGATAATGCGTGATCGACCATCCAAAGCATATCCGATGGTCACAATACTTTGCACGCACCTCAAGCTAGTTGAAACAGACTTGTGTGCAAAGTGGAGCACCCATCCCATAAGTACTTGATCGAATAGCATACCTAGTAGCATGTTTTTTTACGGATATGCAAGACACTAAGGCAAAAATGGTGTTTTATGCTTGACCGACAATGCAAAGCATATCCAATGGGCACAATACTTTGAACACACATTCAACTAGGTGAAGTTAACTTACATGCAAAGTGGCGTGCCCATGCCAAAAGTACTTGATCGAATAACATACCTACCAGTGTGTTTTTTTACGGATGTGCATGACACGAGAAAAAATGGTATTTAATGCTCGATCGACAATGCAAAGGATATCCGATGGGCACAATACTTTTCCTATCCCTCAATCTAGGTGGTATTGACATGTTCTCAAGAAGGCGCACCCATCAGATAAGTACTTGGTTGGATAACACACCTAAGGGCCTGTTTTTTATGGATGTGCATATCAATAGCAAAGTGGAGCCCCCATCTGCGAAGTACTTGTTTGAATAATACACCTAGGACAGTGTTTTTTTAATGGTTGTGCATGACACTAAGGCAAAAACGATATTTTATAGACAATGCAAAGCATATCCGATGGGTACAATACTTTGCACACACCTAAAAATAGGTGGAACTGACTTACATTCAAAGTGGGATGCCCATCCCAAAAGTACTTGACCGGATAATATACCTAGCAGCATGTTTTCTTCGGATGTGCATGGCACCAAGGCAAAAATGGTATTTAATGCTCGATCAACCATGCAAAGCATATCCGATGGGCACAATACTTTTCCTACACGTCAACCTAGATGTTTCAAAACAAGCACACCCATCCTATAATTATTTGGTCAGATAACACACCTAAGGGCGTGTTTTTTTACGGATGTGCATATCACTAGGGAAAAAACGGTGTATAATGTGTGATCGGCCATGCAAATCATATCCGATGGTCACAATACTTTGCACTAACCCCAACCTAGTTGAAATTGGCTTGCATGAAAAGTGGAGCCCCCATCTGAGGAGTACTTGTTTGAATAACAGACCTAGGATGTGTTTTTTTATGGTTGTGGATGACACTAAGGAAAAAACAGTGTTTTATGCTTGATTGACAATGCAAAGCATATCCGATGGGCACAATACTTTGTACACACCTTCAACTAGGTGGAATTGACTTACATGCACAGTGGCGCACCCATCCCATAAGTACTTGATCGGATAACATACCTAGCAGCGTGTTTTTTTATGGATGTGCGTGACACTAGAGAAAAAATAGTATTTAATGCTCGATTGACCATGCAAAGGATATCCGATGGGCACAATAATTTTCTTACACCTCAACCTAGCTTGTATTGAAATTTTCTCAAAGAGGCACACCCATCCGATAAGTACTTGGTCAGATAACATACCTAAGGGCGTGTTTTTTTACAGATGTGCATATCACTACGGGAAAAACGGTGGATAATGCATGATCGACCATCTAAAGCATATCCGATGGTCACAATACTTTGCATGCACCTCAACCCAGTTAAAAGAAACTTGCGTGCAAAGTGGAGTGCCCATCCCATAAGTACTTGATCGAATAACATAACTAGCAGCATGTTTTTTTACGGATGTGCATGACACTAAGGCAAAAACGGTGTTTTATCTTGATCGGCAATGCAAAGCATATCCGATGGGCACAATACTTTGCACACACCTTCAACTAGGTTGATTTCACTTACATGCAAAGTGGCGTGCCCATCCCATAAGTACTTGACGGATAACATACCTAGCAGCGTGTTTTTTTACGGATGTGCATGACACTAGAGCGAAAATGGTATTTAATGCTCAATCGACAATGCAAAGGATATCCGATGGGCAGAATACTTTTCCTATGCCTCAACCTAGGTGGTATTGACATGTTCTCAAAGAGGCGCACTCATCAAATAAGTACTTGGTTGGATGACACACCTACGGGCGTGTTTTTTTACGGATGTGCATATCACTAGGGAAAAATGGTGTATAATGCATGATCGACCATGCAAAACATATTTGATGGTCACAATACTTGCACTCATCAAATAAGTACTTGGTTGGATGACACACCTAAGGGAGTGTTTTTTTACGGATGTGCATATCACTAGGGAAAAATGGTGTATAATGCGTGATCGACCATGCAAAGCATATTTGATGGTCACAATACTTTGCACGCACCTCAACCTAGTTGAAACAGACTTGCATTTAAAATGGAGCCCCCATTTTAGAAGTACTTGTTTGAATAACACACCTAGGACCGTGCTTTTTTATAGTTGTACATGACACTAAGGCAAAAATAGTGTTTTATGCTTGATCAACAATGCAAAGCATATCTGAGGAGTACTTGTTTGAATAACAGACCTACGACGTGTTTTTTTATGGTTGTGTATGACACTAAGGCAAAAACAGTGTTTTATGCTTGATCGACAATGCAAAGCATATCCGATGGGCACAATACTTTGTACACACCTTCAACTAGGTGGAATTGACTGACATGCATAGTGGCATACCCATCCCATAAGTACTTGATCGGATAACATAAGTAGCAGCGTGTTTTTTTATGAATGTGCATGAAACTAAGGAAAAAATGGTATTTAATGCTCGATCGAGCATGCAAAGCATATCCGATGGACACAATACTCTTCCTACGCCTCAACCACAGTGGTATTGACTTGTTTTCAAAGAGGCACACCCATCCAATAAGTACTTGGTCAGATAACACACCTAAGGGTGTGTTTTTTTACCGATGTGCATATCATTAGGGGGAAAATGGTGTATAATGCATGATAGACCATGCAAAGAATATCTAACTTGCATTCAAATTAGAGCCCCCATCTGATAAGTACTTGTTTGAATAACACACCTAGGACCGCATTTTTTATGGTTGTGTATGACACTGAGGCACAAATGGTGTTTAATGCGTGATATACCATGCAAAGCATAGACGATGGGCACAATACGTTGCACACAACTCGATGCAGGTGTTATTGAGTTGCATGCAAAGCGGCATGTCCATCTGATGAGTACTTGATCGGATAACTTCTCCCACCAATTAATTAAGTACTAATTAAAAATTATAATAAATGAGTAGATTATTAAAAAGAGACTAATATTTATGTAATTGTTGCTACTGTAGCTTGCTCGCAAAGGACTCTCATAAAGGAGATGGCTATAGATTTTGTTCCAGGGATGGATGTGATTTTATGTAGCAAAAGAGAAGTAGTTGCATTTGCTACAATCCATGATAGTAATCCCAATTCAGTTTGCCACTTTCGAAGACTTGGCGAAGATAAGGTGGCAGTTACTATATCAAAGACTCTTAGCGCACATGTTGAGCTAAAGTATAAATGTGGAGATATGGAAACACTTGGAGATGTTATGCCCTACAATACATCCAACAAATCATTTATAGCATGGGACAAAGATGAGACTTATGCAACAGACATTATCAAGAATACAAAGTACACCACCTTGGATTTTACTATAGGGGACATTTTACAAATGAGATCATTTGCAAATAAGACTATAGCAGAAGGTGAAGTATTGGGATTTGAACAAGTGGAGCAATGGTCATTTGCATAGATGAGGATTCTAAAAGTCACTGATGATGGTATGGTTGATAACATAACATCCTTATGTGATCCCTACCATGAGGTAGGCAAGAATATGAGATGGAGCATGCAATTTTTAAACATGGGAAAGAGGCACGTGGTTTTCAATGATAAAGACAAGGTATACTACATTTCAAAGGACCTAAAAAGCATGCCCATGTGCCAGGCTCTATCACTTCAAATGTGGATGATTTCAATGTACTCAATTATAGAAGTGACATCTTATCTAGAGTGGATGAGTTCATTGGTTCCGAGAAACAAAATGATTTTAGAAGCGAAGCCTTATCTGGGGTGGACGAATTCTTGCACAGTGAGAAGGGCAAAGGTTTCAATAGTGATGTCTTGTCAAGTGTGGATGAGTTCATGCATATTAACAAACTTGGTGTCAATCAAGCTTGTGGATTTGTGAAATCCATGCAAGATGTGCCAATGAGCAATGTTCTCTCAGGAGTGGAAGAGTTTCAATGTTCTCAATACTCTTGTAGAATATTGAATTCATTGAATGGTCCTAAGAGTATGTTAAAAACAAGGATGAGATCAACAGAGGATTATTCAATATTTAACTTTGATTGTGATATGGCCAAGGATGCAATGACCAATCATGGATGCTTGTTACAAACAAATGTGAGGAAAAGAAGTGCATAAATACAGATAACAATATGCACGAGGAACGAAAACGAACATACATATGCATGAAAAGAAAGCAAATCTAGGTAGATCCACAAAAGCAACCAAAGAGGAAGAGAGTAATGAAGGAGGAGAACATGTTAAATGCATTGGGATATCTATGTTGCAAGAGAAGATGTATACACTTCATTGATCTTGTAGACATCAAGGAATGTAGAGGACACGTGTGGCAAAGAAAAGGAAGCGAAAGAAATGAATACCTTCTCACAAGTCTCTCTTGCTTTCTTCAGAAATGGCAATAAAAGGCTAAGTTCAAGACAAAAGGTAAAACCTCTCGTAAATTGAAAAAAGATTTGCAATAGCTGGATTATCCCATGGTACATATTAGGATTTAGTCACCAAGGCAAAGGGCGGCAACAAATTTAGCATTCACGGTAATAGAGGAAGGTCCAAATCAAGAATCTCAACTGTTAGGGAAGTAGCAATTTTGCAAGACTTCATACATGAAAATGCTTTACCTCAACCCCATATATCTACCAAACTCCCTAACGGTGACGTGATCACTGAAATGCACCTTCCAATAGGCTTGACAAAGCTTGAAGTATTTGACTCTATTGCAGAAAAGCAAACGCAAAGAGGGGATGCCATAGCTTCTTCTCAT
The DNA here is from genome assembly GCF_047967505.1 of Dipteris shenzhenensis. Lineage (NCBI taxonomy): Eukaryota > Viridiplantae > Streptophyta > Polypodiopsida > Gleicheniales > Dipteridaceae > Dipteris > Dipteris shenzhenensis. Next base: position 23,528,282 of record NC_141602.1, on the reverse strand, counting down.
ACTTTGTATACTCTTTGGAAGAAGAACTTTGGATATGTTAAAATCCCAAGGAGGCAAAAAATGTCAAAGTGCAATGTTTGTGATGATTTAAAGCGAGCGATTGAGAGTGCAACATGTCCAAATCAAAGGGAACTATACAAAAAAAGCTGAAAATCTCATCATGACCTTATTCGACAATCCAGACAAAAATATGCATTTTGGAAGGAGCAAGCTATTTCACATCCTAATGACTACATGTGCCTTATTGTAGATGGCATGGATCAGAATACAACAACATTGCCTCGTTTTGTTGCCACTCCACGTAAATTACAAGGAAATCACTTTCTAAAGACACATCTATGTGGAGTGTTAGTGCATGGAATTAAGTTCTTTGTAGAGATATGGATTGATTCCTTGCATCTACATGATAACAATCAAGTTGTAACATCTATTATGAAGGCAATTCGCAATGTACATGCAGAAAAAGGTCGCCTACCATCGACTTTGAGAATACAAGCTGATAATTGCTGGCGAGAAAATAAGAATGTACTCATGTTTGCATTCTGCTCCATGCTAGTTGCTCATCGAATCTTCAATGAGGTCGAATGTGGATTTTTGTATATTGCGCATACACATGAGGATATCGATCAGGTTTTTAGCACACTCTCAAGAGAGCTTAAATGAAAGGATGTGGAGACAATAGATGACTTGGCAAGAAGATGTGGCAGGCAAGTTGGTGTCCGTACGGAAAGTACAGTATGTGAGACGCTCGAAAGAATGTATGATTGGAAGAGCTTCATTCTACCTTTCATACAAACGGGTGGTGATGCATTGACAAGTCATACCAATCCACACTACTTTTGTTTTTTTTTTTAAGATGAAAAACTCCCACATCCATATTGTGGACCAAATAAGAGAGAGTTTATGCCACAAGGAGATATAGAGGTTAATTGTTTTGTTGTGGTTCGGCCATCGGATGATGAATATGAGAATGTGAAGTTTTGGGTCGCAAAAGTAGTTGATGTGCAAAGAGATGACCAAGGGAGAGCTACAACATTTACAGTGGTATGGTATGAGCCAAAGGGCAAGAAGGAGAATATGGATAATAACACATTGTATACTAATTGTATAATGAAGGAGTGGGTCCCAAATGATGAAGGGGTCTCATAAGTTTCGACAGAGACAATCATAGTATTTTGCAAGGTATTTTGCATATACACGATATGAGGTAGAAGGAAAAATAAAAATACCACTACAAAGTATTTTGCATATACACAAATTTTTAAGGATGCTCGCAATGGAGGAAGTAGAAGGAGACAGCACAAATGAAGAATGTCCATGGTTAAAGCTTTGTATTGAAGTCCATAGAAGGATTTTATTTGGGTACTAGGCAAGAAGCCAATTGACAATTATAATCAAAGTCATGACCTCCTATGTCAAATGAGAGTCAAAATATGCACTGGATGTCACCCAAGGGTCAAGGCTTGGCAAGACAATAGGGAGTTAATGTAGATGGCACCTGGCAAGGGACTGTCACATTGAGCAATAAGACAATGAGGAATCAATGCACCCAAGGGGCAAGGCTTGGCAAGATAAGTGGGAGTTAATGTAGATGGCACCTGGCAAGGGACTGTCGTGACACTGAGCAATAAGACAATGGGGAGTCAAATTATGCAGATGGCATGAATTGAGGCTCTTTAAGAGCAACAATTTAGAATCTATATCATTTTATACAAAGACTCCAGCTGAGAGCAACGTCTCTCAATGTAAACATATAATGATAGCTATAATTGCTATTATAATTCTTTGGTTCAATACAAAACTTGGGTCTTATGGCATCATGTCTTTTTTCTATTTATTAAAAGTTTTAAAAATTTTGTGCATATTGTGAGTGACAATGTTATTTACATGAAATATTTAAGTCTCCTTTCATGGATTTATAAATTTATCACGTCAAGGAAAAATATTAAAAATAACTAAATTAACAAATAACTTAGGTATAGCTAGAATTTCTAAAATAGGATTATTTCAAATTCTTGCATGTTGGTGCAAAATTATAGATTGAAAAAACAAGATTTTTATGTAAATATGATAGTGCCACAAAGTGAACTTTTGATTTGGGAAGAATATATTCAGAAAGTAAAATTTTGATTTGGGAAGGATATTTTCACAAAGTAAACTTTTCATTTGGGAAGGATTTTTGGGCTTCATCCAAAAACAATTGAAAAAGTCAAAAATTAATGAAATAGGTGTTAAAATTAAACAAATACATGGATGCACCTTCCAAGAAACCCCAGTCTACTCTATGAAAAGCTTTCTCAAAATCTAGGAATGGACACACGAAAGCCTCACAGAATGGAATGGTATATTATGCAAACTATTGCAGCCCTTCACAAAGCTAGTTAGTGTAATTGAATGTTGGTGCAAAAGTATAGATTGAAAAAATAAGATTTTTATGTGAATATGATAGTGCCACAAAGTGAACTTTTGATTTGGGAAGAATATTTTCAGAAAGTAAAATTTTGATTTGGGAAGGATATTTTCACAAAGTAAACTTTTCATTTGGGAAGGATTTTTGGGCTTCATCCAAAAACAATATAAAAAGTCCAAAATTAATGAAATAGGTGTTGATAGAGATTTCGCCCTTGAGATTCACACGAGAACAGAGGATGAATACCTATTTCATTAATTTTGGACTAGTGCACTGTCCAAATTCGTTTTGTGAGATAATTTTGGATAAAACATTTCAAAAAAAGAGGCTCTTATAAAACAAAACTTTGAGTCAAAAAGTAAGATTTTAAAAAAGAAAATTAGAAAAATTGACGTGACATGTTATTAAAACTAGAGTACATTAAAAAAAGAGAACTTCATGTTGTTAAAAGAGACAAAAAGTAAAATTTTAAAAAATCAAATTAGAAAAAAAACTACAGTACATTTAAAAAACTACAGTACATTTAAAAAAAAGCATGACACATTTGTACAAGAAGTAGATCATATAACTCAAAGCCATATGGTGTTAAAAAACACCTTCCATTAGCTCAGCCTAGAAGATGTCATCTTTGTCTCTCTTGTCGATTACAACTTTACATTAGAGAACTAAAAAGTCTTTCTTGTCTATTACAGTTACTTTAGAAAGCACATAAGTCTATGGAATTAAATTTCACAGTTACTTTAAATTTCTATGGAATTAAATTTCCATCACTTGACTATTGAGTCATTAGAGAGAGCATATGTCCTCGAAAGTGCCTACTATGGCATTGGCTTCATGAAAACATGCAGACTTTAAACTTGTAGGCCATGCGTAACTAGGGCTGGCATCGCAAATCTCCTCACAGACTCTCCTCATAACTTGTTTCGAATCTTCCGCCGACTTGTAAGCATTCAACAACTCTTCTTTTCTCTCTTGGCTTTCCTCATCTTCACCATTTTTTTCAATAAAGCTTCTAGCCACCGCCATATCCTGTACGAAAATTTAACTCGTTCGCATAAGAAGTACGTGATTAAAAGAAGCGAAAAAGAAAGCTAAGGATATTCACCTCTTCTGCTGAGTTCAAATCAAGCAGCCATGTGCATAACATATCCTCCTCGAATGATTTTCCCTTCATTGGTCCATACAAAAGAGATCTAAGACAGAATTTGAGTTCAATAAACGAAGTCGAGTAGTAACTAGTCATTGTCTTAGAGGGAAAGTGGGAGAAGGAGAGTGGGGGAGCAATAGCGAGGGATGCACAGTGAGCTGCCCCTCCTTCAAGAGTGATAGAAAGTGAGGGAAGACGTAAAGTGAAAGATTAATACAAGTGAATCAGAAGGACTAGGATGTAAGAAATAAGAGAGTGTTTATGGAAGGACTACGATGGAAGATTACAAGTGCATTAAGGCACGATGTGTTCGCTATGATAAGGATAAGGGTTGGAATAAAGTGAGAGAAGCATTGGAAATGCTCTACTTTAAGTGAGCGGAGACTTTCCAACAAAATAAAATTTTGCAGAGCATTGGGAATGTTGTACTTTAAGTGAGTGGAGCATTGGGAATTGATACTTTGCCATGAAATATATTACAAATATTACATCATCACATATTCATATCAAAATTCTCATCACAGAAGGTTATATTTCCTAATAATCACATCATCACACATTCATATCATAAAATTGTGTGCATGAAATAAATATATAAATATCATGACTAAATGCCACTTAAGTAATAAGTCAGAAATTGGTGTATAATCAACAAAAACTACATCATGATTCATACATTGCAACAAATAAATGTCAACCATAATATTCATGGAGTAAACAACATCATGAGAATATGCTCCTCATGCATATATACAAACACAACATCATACATGCATCACAACTCTACTGATGCTTCTAGTGGAGACTGTGGCAACTCTTCTGATGCTTCCAATGGAGGCTGTGGTGCTCTAGACGTACACTCAGTTTCTACTTCTTCTGTAGTATGTAGTGCTTTCAGAGTAGACTCAGTATCCTCTTCCTTAAATGCAAGCGGAGGATGTGGCAACTCTTTTGATGCTTCCAGTGGAGGCTGTGGTGCTGTAGGTGTACACTGGGTCTCTACTTCTTCTGCAGTGTGCAGTGCTTTCACAATAGACCTCGGGGGGGTCACTATGTATAAACCCTCTATACCACGTGCGTTCAAGGCATATTTCTAAAATCCCTTATCTGTGTAAATTTTTCATTAATAAAATGTACCCCTTTTCTATACAAATCTGTAAATTTTTTCCAAAACTATTTTAAATAGTCCCTTATGTATATTTATTTCTGTAAATTTCAGAAATAAAAAATATCCTTTTGTTGAACTCACGTGATAGGGTTACATATGATGAGTGAACCCCCCGAGCAATAGACTCAGTCTCCTCTTCCTTAAATGCAAGCTCTGATATTGCTTCAGTTGCACGTTGTATTCTAATGGCAGCAACTAGGTCTCGAATGATTTCAGTCCTAAACAATTGTATATCCTCCTCTGAATATTTGAGCTCCAAAGAGTCTTCTGATGAGATCTGTGGCTTAAGTGAGAAAATTTCTTTGAAAATCAACATGCAATTGTAGGCAACTCTCCACCCACAACTATGCCCATCTTCCTGCTCTACTACTAAATGCTTTTGGAAGTCTAGTGAGTCTTTGTACTATCCTGTTTCTCTGATAGCAGATACCAACTTCTCAATCGACCTGCTCATCATGACATATTAAAAAAACTTAGTGTGTCTATTACATAAGGTACATAATATAGAAGTAACAACAGATTAATAGAATACTTACGTTTGCACTAAGCCATGAAAGCCTGCAATCGAGTTAACAAACCAACAATAGTTGTCTTCAAGGTCCCAAACCACCAGACTCCAATGTTCCCTACACGAATAATTAAGAACCATTATTATTTAACACAATGTTGCTAGTATAAGATGCAAAGAAAGGTTGCCATGATACTTACATCTCGTGATATGCCATAAATAGGACTCGCACACCATGTAAATGTAAAGGCTATAACCATTTACAAACATCGGCTATTGTCTTTCTACTATCGCTAAGTATAGGAGAAAGAAGGGAATCCAACATATACACACAGTTCTGTATGGCTCTACCAAATCGTGAGATAACTATACTGCACCAACAAATAAATGAATATTAGCTTATTAGATTTAATCAAAATATTGAATTATAAAGTAGAGAAAGAGTTTGTATCAAACCTGAGAATGGCCATCATAACATTGTTATCGACCTCATTTGAAGCTCTAGAGAGGATTGAAATCTCCTCTCCCCCAAATTCAAGATACTGAGATCTATGTTGAATCATAACCCTAACATTAAAAGAGCTTCCCAATTCTTCCAATGAAGCCATGTTTTTAGAGTTGAGGTCTTCTATCCCATTTCACTCTTTAATGGCATTCATTTCGCACTCCTCTGAGCCATTATCTATTTGCCTTGTGGGAGGGTCCATAATGTCGCCCTTAATGATTGCTCGAATGGTAGATATTATAAATGCATAGAGATGCAAATCCGTATATGTTGACAGTGTGGTGTCATTTTGTATCTCAAAAATTTGACCAAGTACCAAAAAGCAATTGAAGCCCACCCTCCATCCACAATTATAGATGTGGCTATTCTCTTGATGTGATACCTGACATGTTATATACTCTATTTATTGTGCCAAGTCACATTGCTGCATTATTGTGTTGATAGCACCTACTAACTTCGAGCTGATCTGCACATCAAAACATATAACAATAGTGAATATGTGCATTGCATATCAATCTACATGACAACAAGTGTAGTCTATACTTACTCTAACACAATGCCATGGACGGATGTCATTGAGTTGGCAAAGAAGCACTTCTTCACAAGGATGTCCACGACTACCAGACTCCAATGTGAGCTACATTATCAATAAAGAATAATTAATGTGTTTGAGACAATTCTAGCAATGCAATAGAAAAAACAAGTAGGATTTGATGCTTACTTCTCATAATATGCTATAAAAATAACTCATGCGTCATTCATAGGAATGTGCTTCAACCACTTGCAAACATCCTCTATGGTTTCTTCTTTGTTGCTAAGCACTTCTGAAATACGAGGATCAAGCATATATGAAACGCTTTGTATATTCTGCAAAAAATTTGCTATAACTTTACTATCTTTTAAAAAAAAGTATTAGCTTCTTGGGTTTAATCAAAATAAGCAAAGTATAAAGCCAAGGAAAAGGCTGCATCAAACCTGAGGATGGTTGTAATGACTTTGACATTAACCTCTTTCTTAGGATTCAAGAGGATTGAAATCTCTTCTTCACCAAATTCAAAAAAATGAGGTTGTTGTCGAATTAACAACATAGCGGTGAATGAACTTCCAATCTGCTCCAATAGATTCATATTTTCATGACTCATCTTATTGAGAGAGTAGTCTATATCGTATTCTTCTTCACTTGCTAGATCGTCTATCAGAAATACTACCAGCCCAATCAGCATCAGTGTATCCATGCAACTGTATCTGAACCCCAGCCTCATAGAATAGTCCATACTGCAATGTAGACTTCACATACCTGAGTATGCGTCTAGCCGCATCCAAATGCGGTTTCCTTGGAGCCTGCATAAACTGACTTACCAACCCAACAGCATAGCTCAAATCTAGCCTGGTAATAGTCATGTAAATCAAACTTCCTACTATGCATCTGTACATAGTAGGGTCTTCTAGAAGCTCACCTGCATCTGCGCTCAGCTTCACATTCTGCTCCAAAGGAACTAAAATAGGCTTACAGCCTGTCATCCCATATTTGGATAGCATGTCCAGTCCATACTACCTCTGCAAGAGCTGTATCCCACTTGGTGATCTAATCACCTCAATGCCCAAGAAATAACGTAGCTCTCCCAAATCCTTCATCTCAAACTTCTGCTTCAATAGCATTTTCACATGAAGGATACATGTCTTCATCACTATCACCTGTGATGATCAAATCATCAACATAAATGACAAGCAGCATAATACCCTTCTCTGTTTTTCTCACCTAGAGTGAGAAATCTACCTTGGAAATCTGAAAGCCAACAGTAACAAGATACTGTCCTATCTTGTCAGACCATGCTCTAGGTGCTTGCTTCAAGCCATACAAGGCTTTCTTCAACCTACAAACAAACTCAGGATGAACAGCATGCACATAACCTGGTGGCTGCTCCATATAGACCTCTTCTTGCAAATCACCATGCAAGAAGGCATTCTTTACATCCATCTGATGTAAAGACCATCCCTTTGATGCAACCATAGCAATGACTGCTCTTATAGTTGCCATCCTTGCAACTGGACTGAATGTTTCTTCATAATCAATGCCATATGTCTGTGCATACCCCTTGACAACTAATCTTGCCTTGTATCTGTTCATAGAACCATCTGCATTGTGCTTCACCTTATAAACCCATTTACAGCCAATTGCATTCTTGTCTTTAGGCAAAGGCACCAATTCCCATGTTGCATTTGCATCCAAGGCATCCATTTCTTCATCCATGGCTTTCTCCCATTTTTCTTTTCCCATGGCTTGCTCAAAAGAAATGGGTTCTGGTTCCTGTATCACTTTGACCATATAGGCATAGTGAATGGCTGTAAATCCATCATATTTCAGCCTATCCACAGGATACCTAGCTCTGGTAGACCTACACAAAATAGGCTCACTTCTAGGTGCTCTCAAAACATCCCTGGTCTTCCTTACTCCAGGTGTAACAACAGAAGGAATACCCAACTCATCATCAATGCTCTGTTCTGAGCCACTGGATTCACCATCCACATAAGAGTGACGTGCATTCACATCAAACATGGGCTGATCTACCTTCTCTTTTCCTTTTCGTGATACCTGCATACCACTATCTGCATTGCTTTGAGGAGATTCTCCTGATCTCAATCTACCTGTCCATGGTGAGGTATGTTAACCACTACTAGAGGACACTGCAGGTCCACTGATATTTTGTGATTGCTGCTATGAATTTTGTGCAGCATTACCATTTTGTGCATCTACATCAATCATCACATTTACTGGTTTATACCAGCTGCTCATCTCATCAAAAACAACATCTCTGCTCACTGTAAACTTATGAGTAGAAGGGTTATAGCATCTATACCCTTTCTGCTGCAGAGAATAACCAATAAAGATGCACTTCTCAGCTTTTGGATCCAACTTGGACCTCAATTCATCTGGCACATGAACATAGGCAATGCAACCAAAAATTTTCAAATGGGAAATATTTGGTTTCCTACCAGTATACATCTCCTCTGGCGTCATGCCATGTATTGCTGCAGTGGGAGTCCTGTTCATTATGTAAACTGCTGTAGCAACTGCTTTAGCCCAATAAAAATCTGGCAGGTCTTTTCATTGAGCATGGCACGAGATACCTCTCCAATATGCCTGTTTTTCCTTTCTGCAAGTCCATTTTGCTGTGGAGTATGACTGCATGAATATTGTTGCTTTATGCCATGCTCCTGCAGGAACCTTGCAAATTCATTTGAGAGGTACTCTCCCCCTCCATCTGACCTTAGGCATTTTAGTTGCAAGCCTATTTCTTTTTCAACCATAGCTTTAAAAACTTTGAAGTGCCGAAACACTTCACTTTTCTTTTTCATAAAATACACCCAAACTTTTCTGCTGTAGTCATCAATAAAGGTGACAAAGTAATGACAGCCTCCAATAGATGCAGCTTTAGTAGTCCACACATCAGAGTGGATTAATTCCAATGGCTTCTTACTCTCTTGAACATGCTTAGGAAATGGTTTCCTTGCCTGTTTTCCAAATTGACAGGCTTCACACACCTTATGCATTTTTGCAACCTTGAATTCAGGCAATCCTGCAACAATATTTTGGGCTTGCATTGATTTAAGTCGTCGTACATTAACATGACCAATGCGTTTATGCCAGATATCAATATCTGCAACTACACCAGTCCCATGTGCAAACATTGCTGCACTCAATTCAGGCATGTCCACATCCAGCGTAAACATCCTGCCCTTCTTCTTTCCTTTTGCTATCAAGCGACCATTATTTTTCATATCCTCAACAAAGCATCCATGAGGATTGAATCTGACCTGCAAGCCCTGCTCAACCATTTGACCAACAAAAACTAGGTTCTTGGTGATGTTCGGGACATGAAATACATCAGACAAGTATTTCTTTTTCCCATCCTGCATAGACAAAGGAATTTTTCCAATCTGCACAATAGGATGTGCAGTATCATCACCAGTCTCCACAAATCCTAGTTTTTCCATTTTCCTTGCATCCTGCATCCATTCAGCATGACCTATCATGTGGTTTGATGCACCTGAGTCAACATACCACACATCATTGCTTTCTTCTGCACTTGTCACAGAATTTGTCATATGATGTACCATAAACAAATGCTCATTTCTGTCATCACCCTGTCTACTAGAGGATGCATAATTACCTGGCTACAATTTTCCATTCATAATGTCATTCTGCTTTTTGTAGCAGTCTTTAGCCATATGCCCCATTTTACCACAGTAGTAGCATTCAACATTGCTGTTTGCATTTTGACCTCTCTGCCATCCACCACGACCTCTTTGGCTCCCCCTGCCTCTAGAGTTACCACGTCCTCCTACATAGGACTGGTTTTCTTGAGTTTGCTGCATATTCTGATTTCTACCACGGCCTCCAGATCAGCCTCCTCTACCTCTGCCTCTACCCCTTCCAGCATTTGAGTAGAAGACAGTTTCTTTTGAGGTTCCTCCTGAAGAAGATGCACCACCATTTCTCTGCTCTTCAGAAATTAGAAGAGCAATCAACTCCTCAAAATTAGGAAATTTTTCACAGACGGCAATGGATGTCCGGAACTGTGCATAATCCTTTCCTAGACCATTCAAGGTCAGAGAAACTAAATCGTCATCATCCACTGGCGACCCAATGGAAGCAAGTGCATCCGCAATTTTCTTCACCTTCATGTGGTAGTCATTGATGCTCATATTTTCTCTCTGCACATTGTGCAGCTCCTGCTTGAGCTGCATTTTCCTAGCCTACGTATTTGTGTTGTACATTTTAGCCAAAGTATCCCATGCCACCTTTGGCGTACTTGCATCCTGAATATGCACAATCATTGAATCTGAAATACTGATAGATAGCCAGTACATAACTTTTCTGGCTCTCTCATGCCATCCTTTAAATGCGTGCATTTCCTGTTGATTGGGAACGTTAGGAAGAACTGGTTCTTCTTCATTTCCTGTAATGAACTCCCAGTAGCTTTTTCCCATAAGGAAATTCGTCATTCTAAACTTCCATGCTTGGAAGTTGTTCTTGTCAAGCTTTTCAGTGACAATTTGTGAAAGAGAATCAGATGCCATTACAGAACACTGCAAAATATTCTGTCATTGCAAAAAACACAGCTTCTGCCTCACAAGGGCAAATCTGCAAACCTGACGAAAGTGGTTTTTGACCACACAGTTACTTCCTAGTGACGATTTTGCATCAACGGGCAATAAGGATGATTCTGCAACTCCTAATATCTCTGCGCATAGGCATACGATGCAATTTCTGCGCCAACTTTTCACCGACCTGCAGAACAGTGGTCGCACAGCCCAAACAGGGCCTTTTTCTGAGTGCCTGTGGAGAACTTCTGCCTCCAAAACGGGCCCCGAAATGACCTCGAATCAGAAAAATAAAGTCACCAAGGGCTGCCCTTACCCGCAGCATATAATGCCCTCTCCCCACACCGCGAAGGGCGTCTCAATCTGAGACAGTGCACTCTTGCACTTTCGGCTGTGCTACTTGCAGAGATTTGCTCCCAAACTCGAAAAAGGAAAGCAACACTGGTCCTCTTACCAGGACACTGCGAACTTGGTTTGCTTTCTTGAGCTCCTTACCATGAACAAGGCTCTGATACCATGTGAAGATAGTGGGAGAGAGGGAAGGAGTCTCACTTGAGGCTTTCTCACAAGCAGAATGGGGGAATACACACAAAGGTGGAGGTTGAAAACAGTTTTCCTCTTCTTAGTTGTGAAAGCCAAAAGAACTCTAGTACAAAGAAATAGAAGAACCCTATATGTGGGTCTCAAACCAAACTCAACTAACTAAGGTGGCATACTAACTGAGCCACGAACTAGTGTAGATAAGGATAGCTATCATCCAGCTATTATTCATGGGCGGTGTACCAACCGCGTCTGTAGCTAACAAGTCAGTGACATAAATGCACAACGGTCACCCTGGCATATCGCGAGTGGAGCTCGATATCTCAACACCAACAAGGCACACTCATCCTCAAGGTAGAACAACAACTGCTCAATTACTATATCCTCTTCACACACATGCTTATCAACTTTAGCATCATCATTAAAAACATCATGAGCTAAAATCTTATCTTCATCATTCACAACCAACCTTTGATTCATTTCTTGCTTTAAATATTGATCGGTTTGTTCATCAAAGATAGGAAAAATGCTCACACATGAATCTTTGACATTCTCCTTAAGAGCTTCACCATCATCACACATGAATGATGCAATCTTCAAATAATCAATTGCATAAATATTGTAAACAATATCACCTTCATTGCTTTGACTTGCTTTAGAATTAGGAACATATCCCAAACCTCATTTATTGTAAGGGCTCAAGCTCCTCTAACCTGGCATTTGGATTTTTCTTCTCTTGGTTCCACATCACATCAATTTAAAAAGCTGGTGAAAATGCATAGCATGCACAAGTATCACATGAATCTTCAATATTCTCACCATCCTTTGTCAAAAAGCAATCATCTTTGTCATCCTTGTCATTACTTGATAGATCATTGTCATGTTGCTCCATTTGTCTATGAAAATACCCAGAATTGACCAGCCTTGCATGATCCTCACACATACTTGACTTGTTTGGCTTTCCATACTTACTTTCAGAATGCATATGTGGAAAACTGCTTTCGAATTGTTTGGAATGGCTTGTTGATTTGATCTGATTTGAAAAATTTGTAATTTTATTAGAAACTAAATTATATGAATAAATACAACAATTACCTTGCTCATCTTTGGAATCATCTTCAAAATCTGCATTGGAATCGATATCATCATCTTCCTCATGAGAATATTAGGACTGTAAAATCTGAACTCTTCCTTTAACTTCCGAGATATATATCAGCAATATATTGATAAGACCTACAATCATCTTTATGAAATTTGACATACCAATCCTTTGCATTATCAATCAAAGTGGAATAATCTGAATTCGTATCCAAGAGCTTTGTAGCTTTTTGAACTCATTTTACTTCGCATAAAGTTAAAAATATTTAATAAATCTTTTTCTCCACAAAAGATCAGTACAATACTTCCTTTGATGACGTCATTTTTTGCAATGCTTGCACAAATACATATAACAATTTTTGGACCATGATCAACACTTCCACATAAATGACATTGCTTGCTTGGACTCTTCTTCTTAGACTTTGCCATGATGATAATTAGAAACTTTTTGTTGATAGAAATTAGAAAAGAAAGAGATGAATGTACCACTCATTCATGCTTTAACTTGTTCAAACTTTCGAATTTTGCACTCGAAACTTTGACTGATTATCACTTGACAACCCAAAGATCATGAACTACATTTGATTGTCCAAGATACTTTTTGATCTTCAAATATTACTCATAAAATCATCTGCATGAGAATGCAAGCTAGATCCTTAGGGTCGTACTACTTAGAAACCCTATGTATTACATGCATTCAAGGGGTATTTAAAAACCCCCTCAACTAAAATTTGTCCCCCAATAAAAACACCCCTCTTTACTTATGAACTAAGTGATTTTTTCTAAAGTTGAATAAGAAAATCCCTTCTATTATTTTACATTTCTTAAAATTTTCCAAAAAGTTAAATTAAAATACCCTTGCTTTTGAATGCACGTGGTACATTAAAATTTTATGAGGTGAACCCCTCGAGGCTAGATCTTTCTCACAATTGCATTAATCTTCAAAGCTGCTAGCTACTCCAAAAAAGATAGATATGGACTTGTCTGAGCTCTCTCTCATCAATATTGGCTTTGTAGCAATCTTGCAAGAATCTCTTCATGGGCTGGCCAATTTAATACAGTAGGCTGCTATCAATATGGTTGGTTGCCTTCATCTCATGCACTCAAAGTAGCATGTTGCTCTTCAGTTGCTAGCTATATTTTATCCTCAAGCTGGAGTTTAATTATTTTACTTCAAGCAATGGCTGCTTATCTTCAAGCTGCAGTAATCATCCCAGATGCTATGCATCTTCCCTTGAACAATTCTAATGAACAAGCTATTGGGTTCATTTTCATATTGTTACTCATGTCGGGTGATTATCTTCCAAAAATCTCCTTAAATATTGAAGTACCCCATTCTATAACAAGGAAGACCTTCACAGGATGCCAATTTTCTCCAAGCTAAACTAAGACCATGGCTTCCTTGGACAAAGGTTGAGTGTACCTTCATGTTGCTTGCCATGGTCATTATGCAAAGCTAAAACTTATCTTCCTTCAATGGTGGCTTCAGATCTTGGTAGCGTTCCAAATTAAGATACTCCTTCAAAGTAAAGTTGACAAAAAATATCTTTGTCCATGTCTCTTGATGGCCAAACTCGTAGGATCCCATATGTTCCACTCCTTTGCAAACTCTTAGGCCATATCAAAGAAATGGGGAGCAAGTCTATGAAACCAAAACGATTTGTGATGAACCTCAATTCAGAATTGGATCTACATGCTGCATTCCAAATCTTGCCAATTCATATTGTGATACAGGCTTCTTCAATCTATGGTAGGTCGAATCTTTTGCTATTGTAAATGCCACCTTCATCCCTTGATGAGTTGCCCTACTTAGAATTTTGGACTGTAGATATCAGTGGCCTAGAATGTAGATGAGGGAAAATCATTTCTGTTGTTGTAAAGTTTATCCAATGCTCCCAAATATCTATTTGGTGATGGCACTATGGCAGCATTCAATCTTCCATGTAATGGGATTGAATGGAGAATCCCACGAGAGATCATAAACCACCTATATCCTAGAGAAAGCTTACCAATCAAAAAACATGTTTCAAGCCCCTTATTCCAATGTGCGAGTATCCAAGGAGCATGATACTTTGCACATGCTTTAATAGATCCCAAATGAAACCCGTGTAAAGTATGGTTCCCATCAGATATGGTTTGGATAGTCAAGATGCATTGTACCATGTTTTTTCACCCTGTTATGCACAAGGGTCAAACACACGCTTTGGGTGGTTTATTCAAACGACAAGTCTCCAATGGGTCCCATACTATACAACACATAAATATCACATATATTAAGTCCCATGAAAAATATTGTGTCCAATAGATTTGGCTTAGATAGTCTGAGGCGAATTATGTATACCATGTTTTGTCACCACCCCCAATGGTCAAAAAGCATGCTTCGGGTTGGCTTATTCATATGTGCGAGGCTCTGAAGGGAATGATCATTTTCACATGAATAAATATTTGCCACTTTAATCCGAGTTCAAGTATCTTGCCCACCCAGTATGGTTTGGATGGTCCAAAACGTGTTATAAACCATGTTTCTCATCATCACCCATCATGCGCAATAGTAAAAAAACACTCATTGGGATGCCTTATCCAAATATTTAAGTCTCCAATGGTCTTAAAACTCTGTGTGCACCTCAATCATATCCACCTCATGGCATGGATATGGTTTTGATGGTCCAAGACACATTATATCATGCTGCTTTACCACCTGTCTTGCAAAACTGTCAAAAAACATGCTTTGAGGTGGTTTATTCAAATGTGTGATTCTTTGATGGACATGATACTTTTCACATGCATTAATATTACCCACACTAAGGCTTGGGCAAATTATAGTGCCCATGCAATGTGACTTGGATGGTATGGAATGCATAATACCATTTCTTTACCACCCGTCATGTACAAGGGTCCAAAAACATGCATTGGGGTGGCTTATCTGATCAACCCAGTTTCTGATAGACATGACACTTTGCATGACCTCAATTTGCATCCATCTTAGGGCCTATGAAATGTATTGATCCCATTAGATATGATTTACATGATTAGGGAAGATTATAACTTGCTTTCACCACCTGTCATGCACACTAGTCAAAAAACATGCATCGAGGTGACTTATTATAACATGCGGGTATTTGATTGGCACCACATTTCACATGCACCACCTCCATGGCACTTACTTTAAGTCCCTTGCCAAATCAAATGAGGTTTTGATGGTAAGGGATGCATTATAGCATATGTTTCACCACCCATCATGCACAAGGGTTAAAAAACATGCATCGAGGTGCCTTATTCAAATGTGTGAGCCTCTCATGGGAACAATACTTTGCATGCACCTTATTTGTAGTTGCCTTAAGGCATTAGATGGTCCGAGACACACTATACCATGTTTTTTCACCACTAGTCATGCACAATGATCAAAACATAGGCTTTGGGATGGCTTATTCAAACGTCTGAGTCTCCAATGAACATTATACTTTGCATGCACCTCAAACTCACCCACATTAAGGCCCTTGCAAATTATTGTTCCCATCGGATACAGTGTGGATGGTTGGGAATGCATTATACCATGTTTTTTACCACTTGTCATGCACAAGGTTCAACAAACAGGCTTTGGGGTGGCTTATTTGAATGTGCGAGTCTTCAATGGGACGAATACTTTGCACACACCTCACTCACACCCACCTTAAGGCATGTGCAAAGGATTGTGCCCATCTGATACGGTTTGCATGGTCAGGAGTGCATTATACTTTGTTTTCACCACCCATCACACAAATTGCTTTAATTAAAACATGCATCGAAATCACTTATTCAAATGTGTGACTCTCCGATGGACACGATACTTTGCATGTGTCTCCATGTCACCTACTTTAATGCCCGTGTAGAGTATTCCGTTGCATGGACGTTCAATTTCAATGGGAGAGTTGAGGCATGGAAATTAGTGGTGAAGAAAATGGGGAAAAGTGTTAGAGAAGTACTCGTAAGAGAGCTTGATCTACTTACTATAGGCAGCAATTGAGAAAATGGTGATGCTTTATGTCTCACATATACTCTTTATTGAGAAGATTCTCTCTCTCTCTCTCTCTCTCTCTCTTTCTCTTTTCTTTTAGTTTTCTAAGAGTGGTTGTATTGTACATAGAAGTTACTCGAAAACTTCCTAAATATTAAATATATATGCTTAGTCCCTAGAAGAACACATAGACCCTCGATTGAAAAATGGTGCAAGACGACTCCATATCTATTAATCCAACATTTTTATGAAATAGGATCTCTTTTCTAGCAGTCTAATTTTGTGACAAGCTACCAAATATTGCCTCGTTATATGAGCAGAAAACCACAATAATATGTCACTTCTAGAAACTCAAATAGGGGTATACGTTAATATATTACACCTCTTGGGTAGTACGTATAACTTGCCAAGCTGCCACATTAAGATTAGTTCTAGACAAATTGTTAGATGTATTGGGAGATCCTGCATGCTTATGACCACAACAAGTCGCATTCCAAGCCATCAAGTGAGCCTTACAATGGGAGAAACCTTTATCTTACTGGTCCTCCGTATTTAAGCAGTTAGTTGACAGCAACATTGTATGTTGAAACGAAAACAAGTCGCATTCCAAGCCATCAAGGGAGCCTTACAATGGGAGAAACCTTTATCTTACTGGTCCTCCGTATTTAAGCAGCGGGTTGACTGCAACATTGTATGTTGAAACAAAAATAATGACTACCTGTCCCTTATGATTGTGGCCACAATCTTAAGGATTAATGCTAACAGGTGACAGCATCCTCAAAATTCCAGAGAGAGAGTGGTACTTCATAATCTGGGGACATGACTTCCGGGAAGGATTGAGTGTACTCAGACAGCTGTTGCTCAAGCGGCAAGGATGGAGACGCCATCTTGAACATTGCATCGAAGAAGGCTATATCCTGAATGGGCTTTAATTCAGAAAGTTTAGAGCTCTCAAAGCCTCCCACGGTAGGCTTTAAATGGGTAGCTGTTGAGTCATCAAACTCTGTCATTAGCTTCTTTCTATTAGCTAACTCTGTGCAATCCGATTGCAATTGAAAATTACATGGATGCCTGGACGGATGCGAAAAGGTATCTGTTTTTTTGCTAGATATGTCCTCAAACGATTCTTGCAAAAAATGGCATATGGCTTTGGGGATCTCTCTTGCACTGACTTCCTGGGCGAGTTTATCAACCCTGGAAAGTGAAGAATCAAGGTAGGCATCGACCTTAGAGATACTTGGCAATGCAGGAGACGCTGGAAAACGTGTACAAAGGCCTTGTAGAGCCAGATGAGACTCACGGCTGCAGCTAGTTGTCACGCAGGCAGAGCTTTCCATTGAGCTGCTATGAATTGCAACACAAGTTGAATTTAATGTAGAGGATCTTCGAAGTGCCGATTCAACAGAGTAGCCAGAAAAGACAGGAAGATGTTTCAGAATGTCATCTTGGACAAGAGGACGGCGCCCGGTCGCCTCAGATATGCTACAAATTTGAACAGTTGCCTCGTGTTGCACACACCCTGAACTGCTGCATTTCCAGGACGTGAGGCTAGATAAGGTTGAAGATCGGGAGCACCCAATAACATAATCCGTCCGCATACCATTCAACTTGTAATTGGAAGCCGGCGAGCTTACCTCAGCCGCTGATTGGGAGACTGATAAGAGATCGATTTCTGCAGGTGATGCCTTCTTTCGCTTATCATAGACCTTTGAAACGTCTCTTTGAGCTGTGGATTTGAGCTGTTGAGTCAATTTCGTTGTCATATGATCAAGCTTATGAGCGGGCTTAGAGCAACACTTCAAATTTTTTGTATCTTCACGGTAGTGTCCTACATTTGGAAGGCTCTTGTCAGGGAAGTTCACCTTGGCTTTTTTGCCTCGAATCTTTATAGCCGCAGCGTCGTAAGCTCGCGCAGCATCTTCAGGGGTGTCGAATGTGCCTAACCAAACTCTCACTCCCTTTCTAGGGTCTCTGATTTCCGAGGCCCATTTGCCCCAGGGGCGTTTCCTAATGCCTTTGTATAGATGCTTTCTTTTTCTCTGAATGCTCTCCTCGGCAACTGCTTCTATCGTAGTCTCCACCGAAGCTGGTTCTGCAGTTCCAAAACGTGAGGTCGTTCAGCTGCAGTTACAATCGCGAATCGAGATAAAGCAAAGCAGTTGTTCATCACAAACAGAAAACCAAACACGCACCTGAATGTTTATGTCTGTTTTTGCGCAACGGACTTTCCGATAAATCTGCGTGCGTGAGTGGTGGAAAATCCGGCTGGTGTACTTTCAGTTGAAGAAAAGCGGAAGCGCATAGGACATCCTCAGTAAGGGCAGCGTCTCTGTTCTTGGGATATAGCCCTGCAACTTGCAGAGCCTTGCGATTCGATCGGGACTCAGGCTCTGGACAATCGTAAAGCGTATCCACCCATGTCAGCCACTCAGAATCAAGTAAGGCATTGTTGTGGACAGGGGAGAAGAGAATATCAGAAATAACAGATCCTCCACACATGACTGGCTACTACGATTAGAGGACCGAGCGTGAATCGAGTGAGGATACTGTCGACGGATGGAATTAGTAGGTTTCTTGTGATGGGTAAGCAAAACTTCAATGCAGCCTTATCTGAAGAACAAGACCGTTATCTTTGTCCCTCATTCTTCTGTTCTAAATACAGGGAACTCCACCTGCAGTTGCTCTTACGATCTGCGTGAAATTTTTCTATATCTCATGCAAAGTAGTTCAATTCTTCTCCATTCCTCTGTTCGCTTGCAAGTGGCTCAATCGCTAATGCGACTGTTCTTCCTCAATATTCTCGTGAATTTGCAGCATGCGAATAATTCAAAACTCTCCCGCATGCTACAAGCTTCGACCCCAAGCTGGGCAATAAGTATTCGTTTCCTTTAATTAATGAGACGCAAGCAAGATTGAATATGGGCGGCAGGGAGGAAGAATCTACTGGCAAGGTCGAATTGCTCAGGTGGGCGGCAGGAAGAAGAGAGACGTAGCGATGCAGAGAACTGCTGGTCGAGGTTGCATGAGTTGACGGGAAAAGAATAAAGCCAAAGAGCACTTCCCCCTAAGGAAGCCTATGGCACGAATATTTTAACAAGCTAAGAGCATGGTATATTATATGCGAGTATTTTAGATAAGCATATCACCTTGATGTGTCTTTTCTCGAGTGTGAAGTTGCACCCAAGACGTTGGTTGAAGTAGAGAACTAAGGAGGCTTCCAAGATATTGCTTATTTCTCGATTAGTACCTTCTCTTTTCTCACACATCAAGTGGACTCGGGACTCACATCATCACATTTGCCTAAAATTGTGCCGACTCTGACTCAATGAATAAAAAGCATTAGTGGTGTAGAAAGTCCAACCACTATCCCTATTGTATAAAAGAAATTGCAAGGAGGAGCTATTTTCTTGGAAACAACATGGTGAGCAACAATAAATGGGCAAATCGCATTTCCTTACAAGATGGACCGAAGTTTAAACAAACAGCACTTGACGGTTGTCTTGCACTAATGGTCTAATAGAGATAAGATCCATTGCATCTTGCACAGCTAAGATAAATTTTTCACATCAAGGAGTATTGATAGATGGAAGTAGAGCTTCACATGTTGACCTATGCCTTCCATGATAACCAAAAAACCACCAATTAGAGCGTAAGCTAGAAGTCCATTTCTCAACAATATCCAGCCATATCATTATCCTTACCACATAAACATGTTTTGATGACGGCCATACTGACAATGTGCAATCATCAATTATTTAAAAGATGCTTCTTCAACTTTCATTAAGGGCATTATCCACCACACCCCTAGCCCACAAGATATAATAAGAGCATGTGGGCAACTCATGCTCGAGGGATTCTCCTCATAAAATGTTAGTCTAGCACGTGCATTCTTGGGGGGTTCGCCTCAAAAAAATTTAGTGTACCATATGCATTCAAAAAGGAAGGGTATTTTAAATTAACTCTTTGAAAAATTTTAACGTGTTTACAATAACAAGAGGGGTTTTTTAATTCAACTTTAGGAAAAAATCACTAATTAGTTCATAAGTAAAGAGGGGTGTTTTTATTGGGGGGAAAATTTTAGTTGAGGGGTTTTTTAAATACCCCTTGAACGCACATGATACATAGGGATCCTAAGTAGTGCACCCCCTGAGCATGCATTCAAAAAGAAGGGTTTTTGAATCCAACTGCAAGAACAAACTTAATAGGATCACAATGACTAGAGGGGGTTTCTAATTAAATTTTATTTTTTCAATGCCCCTTGAATGCACATAATGCATAGGGTTTCTTAGTAGTGCATCCCCTAGAACTAAAACCATTTGTTTGTAACTAGAAACCCCTTGTTACTCTCAAGGAAGGTGAACATGGATGACAATCCACCTCTAAAGCAATATGTGTAGAGACTCAAAATGGGCACACAAAGTGCCAACACTTAGATTTCTCAATCTTTTAAGTTTGTTGAAAAGTTACAATCCAACTAATTTCTCAATCTTGGCAAGTTTTTTCATCAAGTACACATTCATGTTTTCCCCTTCTGGAAAAAATATTTTTGTAGGAGGGACAAAAATGATGCATTCTTTCCTTTTGAGTAGGAAAGACAAAAAGAAAAAGTGGGCATAATGTTGACGTATGCACAAAAATAGATGCATGTGTAAAAAATGTCAATTGTAATTTTAACACAAAGAGCATTGAGAGGGAATATTTTTTAATGTAAGTCTTGCTAGACAAGGATATAGTGAAAGCATGTGCACTTGATTAGATGATCAAATGCATTTTTAACAAGGAACATTGACCCTTCAAGAAGACTTAAAGATTTATCATGTTTAGTACTAAGCTCCCTTGAAGTTGAAATAAAGAGCAAATCTATCATGTTTAATTTTCTACCTCTCATTCATGAAGTCATAAAGAAATAAAGAGAAAACCAAGATATAGCCACTAGGGGGCAAGAAGCAAAGATATTGCCATCACAAAAAGCAAGAACAAGTGTTAAGGTCAAACTTTACCACAAAGACTTGTTTATTAGAAATTTTTTATGCTCCATGATGAAGAGTAATAAGTGATCTTAGTGGTAGATTCTAATAGCAACCCTTGAATAGTGATATTATTTTTTGGATTTGATCATGCCTAGTATGAGCTTGGTTTTTTCTATGAATATTTAATGATGCTTTTGTATCCGTGTCTTGAAGGATAGAGCCCTTGAAATTTAGTGGTCATGATATTCTTTCTCAAATAGCAGAAATCAGTGGAGGTAATGTTCAAAAAAGTTCAAGACTCCTTGCCCATGGGTTGGGATCATTTTTACTTTAATTCAAACTTATTACAATTGAAACTAGTTCAAAGTTACACTCTATGACAAGGAGTGTTAGGTCCCTAGCCTTTTAGTAAGCCTTAAGATATAGTTGCTGGATTTTTCTTGAGCTCTAGTAGGCTTGGTGAGGCATACAATTTCTAGGGACTTCTCATGGGGGTCACTCTTCGAGAACCCCATACATCACGTGCGTTATGTCTATCTATAAGTTACAAGTCTTTGAAAGGCATCTTTTTCTATACAAACCTATGATTCTCTTCCATACCCATTTGAAAAATGCCTTCTGTACATATATTTCTATAAAATCTAATGATTTTTTCCTATTTGAAAACCCTTTCTATTGAACTCGCATGCCATATTTATGTACAATGATCAGTGACCCCCTTCAGAGTAACTTAGGATACTATTTATGAAGTATATAACACACGAATACCATATTAGAAAAGTTGGGACAATTACAAGTCCCAAAAAATGCAATAGAGCTAGTTTTAGAGTAAAATATGTTATTTTGGATTGACACATTGGCTCTATTGAGGACCCAATATCCATTCACATTAGAGTTTTCTAGATCATGAACACTACTTTCCTAATGAAATGTTTGACACAATCCTTGCAACCTTTGTAGTGCCTTGATTATGTTGGTATTGGAAGCTTACATTATTGTATTCAACAATGACTTTGTGATAACTCTTTAAATCATAATTAGTGTCATGCACATCCATAAAAAAACACGCTACTAGGTGTGTCATCCGATCAAGTACTTATGCGATGGGAATGCCACTTTGCATGTAAGTCAATTTCACCTAGTTGAAGGTGTGTGCAAAGTATTGTGCCCATCGGATATGCTTTGCATTGTCGATCAAGCATAAAACACCCTTTTTGCCTTAGTGTCATGCACAACCATAAAAAAACACGGTCCTAGGTGTGTTATTCAAACAAGTACTTATTGGATGGGGGCTCCACTCTACACGCAAGTCTGTTTCAAATAGGTTGAGGTGCGTGCAAAGTATTTTCACCATCGGATATGCTTTGCATGGTCAATCATGCATTATACAATGTTTTTCCGGTAGTGATATGCACATCCGTAAAAAAACACGACCTTAGGTATGTTATCTGACCAAGTACTTATAGCATGGGTGTGCCTCTTTGAGAACATTTCAATACCACCTAGGTTAAGGTGTAGGAAAAGTATTGTTCCCATCGGATATGCTTTGCATGGTCGATCGAGCATTAAATACCATTTTTGCCTTAGTGTCATGCACATCCGTAAAAAAACACGCTACTAGGTGTGTTATCCGATCAAGTACTTATGCGATGGGAATGCCACTTTGCATGTAAGACAATTCCACCTAGTTAAAGGTGTTTGCAAAGTATTGTGCCCATCGGATATGCTTTGCATTGTCGATCAAGCATAAAACACCATTTTTGCCTTAGTGTCATGCACAACAATAAAAAAACACGGTCCTAGGTGTGTTATTCAAACAAGTACTTATCGGATGGGGGCTCCACTTTGCACGCAAGTCCATTTCAACTAGGTTGAGGTGCATACAAAGTAATGTCACCATCAGATATGCTTTGCATGGTCGATCATGCATTATACAACATTTTTTCCGGTAGTAATAAGCACATGATCTGCAAAAAAACATGCCCTTAGGTATGTTATCTGACCAAGTACTTATCGGATGGGTGTGCCTCTTTGATAACATTTCAATACCACCTAGGTTAAGGCATAGAAAAAGTATTGTGCCCATCGGATATGCATTGCATGGTCGATCGAGCATTAAATACCATTTTTGCCTTAGTCTCATGCACATCCGTAAAAAAACACGCTGCTAGGTGTGTTATCCGATCAAGTACTTATGGGATGGGAATGCCACTTTGCATGTAAGTCAATTCCACCTAGTTGAAGGTATATCCAAAGTATTGTATCCATCAGATATGCTTTGCATTGTCGATCAAGCATAAAACATCGTTTTTGCCTTAGTGTCATGCACAACCATAAAAAAACACAGTCCTAGGTGTGTTATTCAAACAAGTACTTATCAAATGGGGGCTCCACTTTGCATGCAAGTCCATTTCAACTAGGTTGAGGTGCATGCAAAGTATTGTCACCATCGGATATGCTTTTCATGGTTGATCACACGTTATACAACGTTTTTCCGGTAGTGATATGCACATCCATAAAAAAACACACCCTTAGGTATGTTATCTGACCAAGTACTTATCGGATGGGTGTGGCTCTTTGAGAACATTTCAATACCACCTAGTTGAGGCATAGGAAAATTATTGTGTCCATCAGATATCCTTTGCATGGTCTATCGTGCATTAAATACTATTTTTGCTCTAGTGTCATGCACATCCGTAAAAAAACACGCTGCTAGGTATGTTATCCAATCAAGTACTTATGGGATGGGCGCTCCACTTTGCATGTAAATCAATTTCACCTAGTTTAAGGTTTGTAAAAAGTATTATGCCCATCAGATACGCTTTGCATTGTCAATCAAGCATAAAACACCGTTTTTGCCTTAGTGTCATGCACATCTATAAACAAACACACTGCTAGGTATGTTATTCGATCAAGTACTTATGGGATGGGTGCTCCACTTTGCACGCAAGTCTGTTTCAACTAGTTTGATGTGCGCGCAAAGTATTGTGACCATCGGATATGCTTTGCATGGTCGATCACGCATTATCCATCGTTTTTGCCATAGTGATATGCACATCCGCAAAAAAACACGCCCTTAGGTATGTTATCTGACCAAGTACTTATCGGATGGGTATGAATCTTTGAGGACATTTCAATACCACCTAGGTTGAGGCATAGGAAAATTATTGTGCCCATCAGATAATTTTTGCATGGTCGATCGAGCATTAAATGCCATTTTCTCTCTAGTGTCATGCACATCCATAAAAAAACACGCTGCTAGGTATGTTATTCGATCAAGTACTTATGGGATGGGTGCTCCACTTTGCATGTAAGTCAATTTCACCTTTTTAAGGTGTGTGCAAAGTATTATGCCCATCGGATATGCTTTGCATTGTCGATCAAGCATAAAACACCGTTTTTATCTTAGTGTAATGCACAACCATAAAAAAACACAGTCCTAGGTGTGTTATTCAGACAAGAACTTATTGGATGGGGGCTCCACTTCGCACCCAAGTCAAGTTAAACTAGGTTGAGGTGCATGAAAATTATTGTGACCATTCGATATGCTTTGCATGGTGGATCATGCATTATACACCGTTTTTCCCCTAGTGATATGCACATCCGTAAAAAAACACACCCTTAGGTGTGTTATCCAACCAAGTACTTATCTGATGGGTGTGCCTTTTTTCAAACAAGTCAATACCACCTAGGTTGAGGTGCAAGCAAATTATTGTGCCGATCGGATATGCATTGCATGGTTGATTGAGCATTAAATACCGTTTTTGCCTTAGTGTCAAGCACATTTGTAAAAAAACACGGTCCTAGGTGTGTTATCGGATCAAGTACTTATCTAACTGACATGCCACTTTTCATGCAGCTCAGTAACACCTAGGTTGAGGTGGGTGCAAAGTATTGTGCCTGTTTCTGCCTCAATATCATGCACAACTATAAAAAAACATGCTTTTAGGTGTGTTATCCGACCAACTTCTTATTAGATGGGTGTACCACTTTGCATGCAATGCAATACCACAATTGTTGAGGCTCATGAAAAGTATTGTGCCCATCAGATATGCTTTGCATTGTCGATCAAGCATCAAACACCGTTTTGGCCTGAGTATCATGCACAACCATCAAAAAACGCGGTCCTAGATGTGTTATTTGACTAAGTACTTATGGGATGGGCATGCCACTTTGCATGTAAGTCAATAATACCTAGATTGAGATGTGTGCAAAGTATTGTGACGATGGGCTATGCATTGCATTGTCGATCAAGCATAAAACAATGTTTTTGCCTTAGCGTCATGGACAACCAATAAAAAACATGGTCCTAGGTGTTATATTCTAAAAAGTACTTGTCTGATGGGGGAGCCACTTTGCAAGAAAGTCAATTTCAACTAGGTTGATGTGCGTGCACAGTATTGTGTCTATCGGTTATGCTTTACATGGGGGATCACACATTATACACCGTTTTTCCCCTAGTGTTATGCACATCCGTCAAAGATCACGCTCTTAGGTGTATTATCATACCATGTACTTATTGAATGGGCGTTCCACTTTGCATGGAACACCGTACCACCGCTTTTGAGGGATGTGCAAAGGATTGTGCCCATCGGATATGCTTTGCACGGTAGATTGAGTATTAAATACCATTTTTGCCTTGGTGTCATGTAGAACCGTTAAAAAACACGATCCTAGGTGTATTTTTCAAAAAAGTACTTATCGTATGGGGATGCCACTTTGAACACAAGTCAATACTGCCTAGGTTGAGGAATGTGCAAAGTCTTGTGTCCACTGGATATGCTTTGCATAGTCGATCACACATTATACACCATTTTGTTCCTAGTGTTATGCACAATCGTCATAAAATACGTTTGCAGGTGTGTTATCTGAATAAGTACTTATGGGATGGGTGCACCACTTTGTATGCAAGACAATACGACCTAGGTTGAGGCGTGTACAAAGTTTTGTGCCCATCGGAGAAATGTAGATGCGATAATATTAGCAAATTCTCGGTATGTGTATATGTGTGTGTGGCAAACAATTTTGATACAACAAAGTAAACACCTAGTGCACAAATTATGCACTTCATACCTTGAGTATTGTGTCAAAATAAAAGCTGAAATAAGCTTGTTGATGAGGATAAATATGCCCTTGAATAAAAGCACAATTGTTGTATGACCACGATAGGATCGCTTTGACACGTGATTTTGGCCACATGTAAGTTTGCAAATAGTATAAAAAATCGTATAATAATATATTAATAGTTTGCAAATGTGTATAGCAAGTGAGTAATGGGAAGTGGAAGTGGGAGTGAGGAGGGAGGAGTGGAATGGGAGAGGGGAGGTATTAGGGGTGTATGATAATAAGTATAAAAAATAGTATAATAATATATTAATAGTTTGCAAATGGCAAGTGAGTAATGGGAAGTGGAAGTGAGAGTGGGGAGGGAGGAATGGAATGGGAGAGGAATAAGGGAGTGAAATGAGTGAGGGGAGTTAATAGGGGATGAAAAAGAGGTGGGTGAGATGGGGAAATATGGGATTTTGGGAAATGGGAGGAGTATGGGACGTGGTGGAAATGTGGGATGGGAGTGGTGGCAATGGGGGAGGAAGAAGAAATGGATGGGGGGAGGGCCAATGGAAGATTAGGATGAGGGATGGGGCCACGGCCTCCGAGAGGAAGAGGGAAGTGGAGGGGGGAGAGAGAGGGAGGAGGAAGAGGGAAGTGAAGGGGGGAGAGAGAGGGAGGAAAGGAGGGAGGGAGGAGCGACGGAAGAGGGGAGGGTGGGAGGAAGAGGGAGGGAGGGAGGGAGCAGGGAGAGAGTGGCATAAGAGGGAGGGGGGAGCGGGGGTAGGGAGGGGGGGAGGCGGGGTACGGAGCAGAGGTAGGGGGAGGCAGGAGGGGGGGCGGAGGGGTAGGGAGGCAGGAGCGAGGAGCGGGGGTAGGGGTAGGCGAGAGAGGGGAGCGGCGGTAGGGAGGGGGGGGAGGCAGGGTAGGGCGCGGCGAGGTAGGGAGCAGGGGTAGGGGTAGGCGGGAGGGGGGGAGGCGGGGTAGGGAGCAGGGGTAGGGGGAGGCAGGAGGGGGGAGCGGGGGCGGTGGGGTAGGGGGAGGCAAGAGGGGGGAGGCGGGAGGGGAGGGGAGGCAGGGTAGGGGGCGACGAGGTAGGGGGAGGCGAGAGGGGGGAGCAGGGGTAGCGAGGGGGGGAGGCGGGGTAGGGGTGGCGGGGGTAGGGAACAGGGGTAGGGGGAGGCGGGGTAGGGAGCGCGGGTAGGGGGAGGCAGGAGGGGGGAGCGGGGGCGACAGGGTAGGGGGAGGCAAGAGGTGGGAGACAGGAGGGGGGGAGGTGGGAGGGGAGGGAAGCGGGGTAGGGGGTGGCGGGGGTAGGGGGTCCTGGCGGCCGCAATCGCCAGGGTGAGAGGGAGGGGAGGGAGGGGAGCGAGGGGAGGGAGAGAGAGAGAGGAGGGAGGGGAGGGAGCGGGGGTAGGGGGAGGCGAGAGGGAGGGGAGGGAGAGAGAGATAGGGTGAGAGGGAGGGAAGGGAGGGGAGGGAGAGAGAGAGAGGAGGGAGGGGAGGGAGTAGGGGTAGGGGGAGGCGAGAGGGAGGGGAGGGAGAGAGAGAGAGAGGAGGGAGGGGAGGGAGCGGGGGTAGGGGGCGGCGGGGTAGGGAGAGGCGGGAGGCGGGAGGGGGGGAGGTGGGGTAGGGGGCGGCGGGGATAGGGGGAGCAGGGGGAGGGGGAGGGGGTGGCGGGAGGAGTGGAGAGAGAGCGCCAAAGAGAGAGAGGGGGTCATGGCAGCCGCGGCCCCCAGGGAGGGGAGAGAGAGAGAGAGAGAGAGAGAGAGAGAGAGAGGGGGGGGGGGGATCCTGGCGGCCGCAGCCCCTAGGGTGAGAGGGAGGGGAGCGAGAGAGAGAGAAGGGAGAGAGAGAGAGGAGGGAGGGGAGGGAGGGAGAGAGAGAGAGAGAGAGAGAGAGAGGGGGGGGGGGTCCTGGAGGCCGCGGCCACCAGGGTGAGAGAGAAAGAGGAGGGAGAGAGAGAGGAGGGAGGGGAGGGAGGGAGAGAGAGAGAGAGAGAGAGAGAGAGAGAGAGAGAAAGGGTGGGGTCCTAGCGACCATGGCCACCAGGGTGAGAGAGAGAGGAGGGAGAGAGAGAGGAGGGAGGGGAGGGAGAGAGAGAGTGAGAGAGAGAGAGGGGGGGGTCCTAGCAACCGCGGCCGCTAGGGTGAGAGGGAGGGGAGGGAGGGGAGGTAGAGAGAGAGAGGAGGGAGGGGAGGGAGAGAGAGTGTGTGTGAGAGAGAGAGAGAGAGAGAGAGAGGGGGGGGTCTTGGTGGCCACAGCCCCCAGGGTGAGAGGGAGGGGAGGGGATAGAGAGAGAGGAGGGAGGGGAGGGAGAGCCCCCAGGGTGAGAGGGAGGGGAGGGAGGGGAGGGAGAGAGAGAGAGAGAGGAGGGAGGGGAGGGAGTGAGAGAGAGAGAGAGAGAGGGGGGGTCCTGGCGGCCGTGGCCCCCAGGGTGAGAGGGAGGGGAGGGAGGGGAGGGAGAGAGAGAGAGGAGGGAGGGGAGGGAGCGAAGGAGAGAGAGAGAGAGAGGGGGGGGTCCTGGCAGCCGCAGCCCCCGGGTGAGGGGGAGGGGAGGGAGGGGAGGGAGAGAGAGAGAGAGGGGGGGTCCTGGCAGCCCCCGGGTGAGGGAGGGGAGGGACGGGAGGGAGAGAGAGAGAGGGGGGGTCCTGGCGGCCACGGCCCCCAGGGTGAGAGGGAGGGGAGAGAGGGGAGGGAGAGACAGAGAGAGAGGAGGATGAGATGAGTGAGGAGAGGGAGGGGAGGGAGAGAGAGAGAGAGAGGGGGGTCCTGGCGGCTATGGCCCCAAGGTGAGAGGAGTGAGGAAAAGGGAGGGGAGAGAGAGAGAGGAGTGAGGGGAGGGAGGGGAGGGAGAGAGAGAGAGAGGGGGGGAGGGAGGGGAGGAGAGAGAGAGAAGGAAGAGAGAGAGAGAGGACTCCTGGGGCCCGCGGCCCCCAAGAATGAGAGGAGAGTTAGAGGAGTAAGGGAGGGAGAGGAGTGAGGGAAGGAGAGGGGTGAGAAGATGTGATGGAGAGGGAAACACTAGTAGAGAGAGAAGAGAGATGAGAAGACTTTAGGGAGAGGGGAAGGTAAGCGACTAGAGAGAGAGGAGAGATGAGAAGACTTGAGGGAGAGAGGAAGGTACGCGACTAGAGGAAGGTTGGGAAGGTGTGCGAATAGAGAGAGAGATATGTGACTAGAGAGAAAGCTCCATCCATAGAGAGGGAGCTCCATTAGAGAGAGAGAGAGTCCACTACATAGAGAAGAGGAGAGGAGTAGAGGGAGAGAGGTTGAATTCTTACAACTAAGAGTAGAACGATCACGAGCAAGAGTGATAAATAAGATTTGACTTATGAGAAGAATGAAGAGGGACGTACGAGAAGAAAGTATCAAGAAGAATGTTGAACACAAATTTGAATTCAAATTTATCTAGAAGAATGAATTCAAATTTCCCTCTCTTTTTTAAAAATTCAAATTTATTTGTGAGTGGGAGGAGTGGGCTAGTTTTTCTTATATATACTCTTGTTTCCATTCATTCATTGTCATTCTCTCCTCATTTCATTGAAGCAACCAAGAGTGGAAGAGAAAGGATAAGCGGAGCCTTACTTTTTTCACTTTTTCCAGGTACTTGTGATTCTTTTTCTTTACTCAGAATTCTATAATTCATCTTGTAATTCTGTTTCTTTACTTACAATTCTTTTTCAATTAGTTTCTTGTTAAAGTTTTTGAGTTTTATTTCAATTAATTCCTTATTGAAATAATTTGTATTCTAAATTTGAAAAGAGAGATAGAGAGAAAGAGAGAGCTACAGAGAGAGAGGAGACAGAGAGAGAGTGTGAGAGAGAGAGCAGGAGAAGAAGAGAGAAAAGAAAGGAGGGAGAGAAAGTAGGAGAGAAAGAGAGAGAGAGAGAAAGAGAAAGAGAGAGAGAGAGAGAGAGAGAGAGAGAGAGAGAGAGAGAGAGAAAGAGAGTGAGAGAGAGAGAGAGAGAGTGAGAGAGAGAGAGAGAGAGAAAGAGAGAAAGAGAAGGAAGAGAGGAAGAGAGATTAAGAGAGAGAAGAGGGGCAGAGGGAGAGAGAGAGAGAATGAAAACTCAAAGAGTAAAAGAGAGAGAACGAAAACTCTTGGTGGCCGTGGCAGCTAGAGGAGGGATTTTTTTAAGTAGGCATTACAATTCTTTTTTAATTAGTTTCTTATTTGAGTTTTTGAGTTCTATTTCAATTAGTTTCTTATTCAAATTTGAGTTTGTAAATTTGATAAATGAGAGAGAATAGGGAGGGAGAGAAAGAGAGAGGAGAGAGGGAAAGAGAGAAATTAAGAGAGAGAAGAGGGGCTCTTGGCGGCCGTGGCCACCAAAGGGAGAGAGAGAATGAGAAATGAGAGAGGAGTAGGAAGGGAGAGAAAGAGAGAGAGGAGAGAGGGGGAGAGAGAGAGAGAGAGAGAGATTCAGAGAGAGAAGAGGGGCTCCTTAAATGAGAGAGAAGAGTAGGGAGGGAAAGAAAGAGAGAGAGGAGAGAGGGAGAGAGAGATTAAGAGAGAGAAGAGGGTCTCCTGGTGGCCGTGGCTGCTAGAGGGAGGGAGAGAGTAGGGAGGGAGAGGGAGAGAGAGAGAGAGAGAGAAAAATGAGAGAGAAAAGAGGAGGGAGACTGAGGGAGAGAGAAAGGGAGAGAGAGAGAAAGAGAGAGAGGGAGAGAGAGGGAGAGAGAGAGAAAGAGAGAGAGGGAGAGAGAGGGAGAGAGAGAGAGAAGTTTAAGAGAAGGAAACTTCTAGTGGAGAGGAGAGAGGGAAAGAGAGAAATTAAGAGAGAGAAGAGGGGCTCTTGGCAGCCGTGGCCGCCAAAGGGAGAGAGAGAATGAGAAATGAGAGAGAAGAGTAGGGAGGGAGAGAAAGAGAGAGAGGGAGAGAGACAAGAGATTCAGAGAGAGAAGAGGGGCTCCTTAAATGAGAGAGAAGAGTAGGGAGGGAAAGAAAGAGAGAGCAGAGAGAGGGAGAGAGAGATTAAGAGAGAGAAGAGGGTGTCCTGGCGGTCGTGGCTGCTAGAGGAGGGAGAGAGTAGGGAGGGAGAGGGAGAGAGAGAGAGAGAGAAGAGAGGAGGGAGACTTAGGGAGAGAAAAAGAGAGAGAGGGAGAGAGAGGGAATGAAACTTCTAGTGGCCGTGGTTGCTAGAGGGAGGGAGAGAGAGAGAGAGAGAGAGAGAGAGAGAGAGATGAGAGAGAAAAGAGGAGGGAGACTTAGGGAGAGAGAGGGAGAGAGAGAGAGAAAGAGAGAGAGGGAGAGAGAGAATGAAACTTCTAGTGGCCGTGGCCACCAAGAGAGGGAGGTAGAGAGAGAGAGAGAATGAGACTTCTCACGGCCGTGGCCACCAAGGGAGCGAGGGAGGGAGGGAGGGAGAGAGAGAGAGAGAGAGAATGAGAAATGAAAGAGAAGAGGGGAGGGAGAGAAAGAGAGATTAAGAGTGAGAAGAGGGACAAAGGAGAGAGAGAAAGGGAGAGAGGGAGGGAGGGAGGGAGGAAGGTAGGGAGAGATTAAGAGAGAGAATTCAGAGAGAGAGAGAGAGACATAGAGAGGGAAAGAATGACAAATCCTAGTGGCCAAGAGGATAGAGGGAGGGAGGTAGAGAGGGTAAGAGAGAGAGAGAGAGATGAAGAGAGAGAATGATAAATCCTAGGTAGAGAGAGAAGAGGAGAGAGATAGAGAGAAAATTACAAATCCTAGAGAGAGATCAAGAGAGAATAATAAATCTCTAGAGAGAGAGGTGGAGAGAGAGAGAGAGAAATAATTACAAATTCTGGGAGAGAGAGAGAGATGAAGAGAGAGAATGATATATGCTAGCGGCCATGGGAGGGAGAGAAAGAGAGACTTGAGATAAACTAAGAGAGAGAATGAGTGGGATGAGGATAGAGAGGGAAAGACATAAGAGTTGTAAGAGAGAGAGAGAGAGATTAAGAGAGAGAATGAGGTGTCTTGACTATGGCTACGCAGAGAATTAGGAGTCGAGAGAGAGAGAGAGAGAGAGAGAGAGAGAGAGAGAGAGAAAGTTCAAAGGAAAGAGAGAGTTTTATATATTTACATGTTTTATATTATACTTTTAAAAAATTATAAAAGAGTGAATTTATGGTTTGTTTTGAAGGTGAGATAATACTTTTATATATATTCATCTTTTAAATTGAAAAATGTTAACTTTTCTTTAGATACTTGTTCTTCATTTCTCTCACATGCAGGTTTAGCCTCTACATCAAAACCCCTTCTTTTGCATATTTAAGCGTCTTAAACCCCAACACATTAAAATGAACACAGAAAAAGAAATTATTTATTGCTTTTCTTCGCTCCGACGGTTGGTTTAGCATAGTTTAGCATAGATTAGATTGCCTTAGAGGAGAGACAATTCTCCAAGTTGCTAATCGAAGCCATGCTCAAATTTTTCTAACTAGTTCCTAATCATTGTCAGTCCCTTCACTCACATGCGGTTTCATACTCATAACATGCTATTAAATAAGGCCTTTTACCATTCACCAAGAAGTTTATTAGTTGGCAGATTGCATGAGTAGATAGTAGATATTAGTGGATAGATTACATATATCAGTGGATAGATTACATATATCAGTGGACAGATTACATGTCATGGGGCATATTGGAGCTTGATGATTATAGTAGTCATTTTATTTCATTGTAAATCTTTATTGGTTATTTTTATTGCATTTGTACAAATATTTAAGCTCATTTATTGTCATAAAAAACCTTGTAAAGTCTTCTAGGCTATTTTTTACATTTATTGCCATATGAAGCACCTTTTAATAAACCCAAAGATCCCAACCTTTCACTATTTAACAAGTATCAGTGGGATGCATAAGTGGATATCAGTGGAACAATTTTTAGTGGGTAGATTGCATCAGTTGGGTATTAGTGCACAGATATCAATGGATGGACAGATTACATGTCATCACGAAGATTGAAGCTTTGTAAAGCTTTATTGGCTACTTTTCTTACATTTGTACAAATATTTAAGCCTTGTAAAGCCTTCTAGGCTATTTCCCACATTTATTGCTATAAAATACTTTGTAAAGCCCTCTCCACTACTAGTCACATTTATTGCCATATGAAGCCTTGTAAAGCCTTTTGGGCTATTTTCCACATTTATTGTATCAAGCATTGTATATTATACTTTACTTGTATGTATCTAAATTCTTCATTATCTTTTCTTGTAGGATTATGGAGCAATCAACTAATGTGGGGGCTATCCTAAATGACTCTAAGATTAGAGCATGGGTCTCTGATGTCACTTTGAATTTGAAAGGAAAGGAATATAGCCCCAACGGCTTTGGTAGGTGGACTCGATATCACATGTGCATAAGAGCTTGGTTTCTTCATCAAAAGGAAAAGAGACTCTTTCTACTTATGTCAAAAAGGGAGTTCAATGATGTTGACGATCCATGGGATGCTACATTCTTCAAAAAAGATATGACTTCATGCCTTGTAGTATGCATAATGATAGAGCCAAAAGAGACTTTTATGGATATTTTCACAAAGAGTTCAGACCTTGAAGTTGACAATCCTCATTTTGTTGTGTCAAGGAGAGACTCAAAGACCTTTGTGATGCCTCCTCCTCAACCATCAAAGTTTCTAGAGCTGCAAAGTGCATAGGATGCTCTTGCATATACTTGGGAGCAATTTCCTAGTGTGGTGGCAAAAAGGATGCATGCAAAGGTTATGTTTGAGTACTTTTAGGATGCACAATATGCTCCTCAGATTCAAGGATCTTCGCATGAAGGAGATCAAGCACAGACTTCGATGCAGGGGCAAGAAGGACATGCACACTGTCACAAACGTGTAGAACATGAGCACAAACTTCTAGAGCAAGAAATGGTGGATGTCACTAAGGATGATGAAACACAAGCCTTGAGTGCATGGGAATTAAAAAAAATTGAAGAAGATGAAGGTCGATCCATTGCAGTTATGCTAGAAGCTCTTGCTAGCAAACCACGACGTGAAATGCAAAAGACTAGTACTGTAAGAGCCACGGTTCGAAGCAGTAAAAAAAGGCATCGTCCCACTATAGAGAAAGATCATGTGGATGAAAACCGATTAAAAGAAGAGAAAGATGAAGAAGACTCAGAACCCGAGGCTGAAGATGATCAGGATGAACTCACATCAATCAAAAATCTCAATCTGCGTGTTAATGAAGTAGTAACATATGATGATGTGGGATATATATGGGATCAAAGGACATGGTTTGAGAATGCCAAAGATGTGGATGCTGCAGATGTCTTTACTAATAGCCGAAACGTGATATATCCTATGCACTGCAAATATACGAGGCTTTGAGAGATAGAAACAAACATGTGGCAAGCAACATGGTCCTGCATCCAATAATGTTTTGTCCAATCAAAAATAGCTTTTTGGATCAAATAACATTTATGGGGCCTACACATTTCGAGGAAACCTTCGGTCGATTCTTTAAAGACACTCTTAAAAATATTCCACATGGACAAGGCCAAGAGGCACAAGGTGAGAATATGTTAAAGGAAGCAAAGAAGGAATTCCTCCTTCATTGCAGATTCCAACCCATTGATGGTCAACATTGGGCTTATGCTTGTAATCAGATCGCCATAGAAACAAAGGAGGTCAAAAGACTCACTTCAAAACAATTTGCAAAGATAACTTCATTCCATTATTATCCTGCAACAATCTATATATTCAAGCATGAGATCAAGTATTTGATTGAGTCTGAAAGACTTAATCATTATGTCCATGGAAAGCGTAAGATATCCTCAACGTCAGAGGTCTTACAGAAGTTAAGGTTTGTGTGGAAAACATTTGGTTCTCCAAATCCTGATTTGAAGCAAAAGGTCACAAAAGCAGACACTGACACACTCACAAACTTCTATACTTCTTTGCATGTAGTTGTGCCTAGGGGAACTCCAGAGAGAAGAAAATATGACGCCTCAAGTGGTGAGAGACAGATACGCCGACTACACTTCTATCATATTTCGTCCTGTTGAAGTGTTCAATGAGATTCTTGAAGCGTGCATTGCTTGTGAGCGTGGAGAGTTGACCTATGAAGCTCCTTTGTTTGTCTCCGGAAAGTCAAAGGTAATGGATAAGAAGGAGTTGATGGCAAGGATGTGGAGGCCTATAAAGTACTTACCTGAAAAGTATGCATCCATGGTAGCACAAAAACTTTTAAAGAAAGAATGGTTTTTTGGAAAGAAAGACAAAGACCACTGCATGGAAGAATGCACAGTGCATAGTGCCATTAAGTATTTGTTGTCAGAGAAACAAATCCCACTTAGTCATTGTAACATTGACTATAATGTGGTCAAGCATATAGCTTCTTTGTCAACACCCAAGGTAAAGCTATGGACAAACAGGTGGATTAAAAAGGATGAAGATAAGTAAAAAATAGTAACCTCGTACATGAGAAAAGAAAACCCACAACAGGTGGTTGCATATGTGGAAAGATTAATCAACGAGATAAGAATGCCGACAAATATGCACCGAAGCTTTCAATTCAATATAGACGTTACGTCAGAGTCTAGAAATCTTTTGAACTTTAGGGGAGTTTCAGAAGATGACTTCATCAAAAATGAGTCAACATGGGACAAGCCACAACTATTCTTCATCAATGAAGTTTCTAGTGATGATATCCATAACTTCATTGATAGAATAGCATATATCACCATTAGCAAAGTGGCATTTTGCAACATTGTCATTTTTACCAAGTAGAATTCAAACAACATCTACCAGTGGAGCAAAAAGATGGGCACAGCTGTGGATGGAGAGTTGCCTACAACTGCATGTTGTTTCTTAGAGAGATTTTTGATTTGGAGTTACTGGTCAAAATGGAATCATATACAGAAGCCGATCTACTAGTGTTTTGGGCTGAGAGTATTTAGCCTTTTATTGCTACCATTGGGAAACAACCTGAAAATATGACTATATTGTAGCATGTATAAAACCTTATCTTTATACTTGTATGCTTATTCAAGCCTTTAATTGGGATGTGTAAATCTCATAACTTTTTTATATTTTCCTCCAAGAGAAGAGACTGAGTCTAATGAAAGCATGCTATCTTTATACTTCTATGGTTATTTAAACCTTTATTTTTACTTGGGATGTGCAAATCTCATAACTTTTTAAATTTTTCCTCCAAGCGGAGGAGTGACTCACTCTAATGAAAGCATGTATGAAACCTTACTTTTTAAATTTTTGCTCCAAGAGGAGGAGAGACTCACTCTAATGAAAGCATGTATAAAACCTTATCTGTATACTTCTATGCAATCTAATGAAAAAACCATTATTAATGTTGGGGAACAACCTAAAAATATGACTACATTGTAGCATGTATGAAATCTTATCTTTATATTTCTATGCTTGTTTAAGCCTTTATTTGGGATGTGTACATATCATAACTTTTTTATATTTTTATAGCAGAAGGAGGATGTAGAAGACATAGCAAGTGAAGAAGAATACGATGTAGACTACTCTCTCAATAAGATGAGTCATGAAAATATGATTCTATTGCAGCAGATTGGAAGTTCATTCACTGCTATGTTGTTAATTCGACAACCTCATTTTTTTGCATTTGGTGAAGAAGAGATTTTAATCCTCTTGAATCCTAAGAAAGATATTAATGTCAAAGTCATTACAACCATCCTCAGGTTTGATGCATTCTTTTCCTTGGCTTTATACTTTGCTTATTTTGATTAAACCCAAGAAGCTAATACCTTTTTTTTAAATATAGTAATGTTATAGTAGATTTTCCTCAAAATATACAAAGAGTTTCATATATGCTCGATCCTCTTATTTCGGAAGTGCTTAGCAACAAAAAAGAAACCATAGAGGATGTTTGCAAGTGGTTGAAGCACGTTCCTATGAATGAGGCACAAGTTATCTTTATAGCATATTATGAGAAGTAAGCATCAAACCCTACTTGTTTTTTCTATTGTGTTGCTAGAATTGTCTCAAACACAGTAATTATTCTTTATTGATAATGTAGCTCACATTGGAGTTTGGTAGTCATGGACATCTTTGCTAAGAAGTGTTTCTTTGCCAACTCAATGACATCCATCCATGGCACTGTGTTAAAGTATAGACTCCACTTGTTGTCACTTCTTGACATGTAGATTGATATGCAATGCAGATATTCACTGTTGTTATATGTTTTGATGTGCAGATCGGCTCGAAAATTGGTAGGTGCTATCGACACAGTAATGCGGCAACGTGACTTGGCACAACAAATAGAGTATATAACATGTCATCACATCAAGAGGATAGCCACATCTATAATTGTGGAT
Organism: Dipteris shenzhenensis; assembly: GCF_047967505.1. Lineage (NCBI taxonomy): Eukaryota > Viridiplantae > Streptophyta > Polypodiopsida > Gleicheniales > Dipteridaceae > Dipteris > Dipteris shenzhenensis. The sequence goes on along the minus strand of NC_141602.1, from coordinate 23,490,513 downwards.
GGAGGTGGGCTACAATTGCTTTTTAGTACTTGGTCAAATTTTTGAGATACAAAATGACACCACGCTGTCAATATATACAGACTTGCATCTCTATGCATTTATAACATGTACCATTCGAGCAATCATTAAGGGCAACATTATGGACCCTTCCACAAGTCAAATAGATAATGGCTCAGAGGAGTGCGAAATGAATGCCGTCAAAGAGTGAAAGGGGATAGAAGACCTCACCTCTACAAACATGGCTTCATTGGAAGAATTGGGAAGCTCTTTTAATGTTAGGTGCATTATGATTCAACATAGACCTCAGTATTTTGAATTTGGTGGAGAGGAGATTTCAATCCTCTCTAGAGCTTCAAATGAGGTCAATAACAATGTTATGATGGCCATTCTCAGGTTCGATACAAACTTTTTCTCTTCTTGATAATTTAATATTTTGATTAAATCTAATAAGCTAATAAATTTCATTTATTTGTTAGTGTAGTATAGTTATCTCACGATTTTGTAGAACCGTACAAAACCATGTGTATATATTGGATTCTCTCCTTTCTCTTATACTTAGCGATAGCAAAAAGACGATAGTCGATGTTTGTAAATGGTTACAGCCTTTACATTTACATGGCGTGCGAGTCCTATTTATGGCATATCACGAGATGTAAGTATTATGGCAACCTTTATTTTCATCTTATACTGGCAACATTGTGTTAAATAATAATGGTTCTTAATTATTCATGTAGGGAACATTGGAGTCTGGTGGTTTGGGACCTTGAAGACAACTATTGTAACTCGATTGTAGGCTTTCATGGCTGAGTGCAAACGTAAGTATTCTATTAATCTGTTTTTACTTCTATCTTATGTACCTTATGTAATAGACACACTACGTTTTTTTAATATGTCATGATGAGCAGGTCAGTTGAGAAGTTTGTATCTGTTATCAGAGAAACAGGACAGTACAAAGACTCGCTAGACTTCCAAAAGCGTTTAGTAGTAGAGCAGGAAGATGGGCATAGTTGTGGGTGGAGAGTTGCCTATAACTGCATGTTGATTTTCAAAGAAATTTTCTCACTTAAGCCACAGGTTTCATCGGAAGACTCTTTGGAGCTCAAATATTCAGAGGAGGATATACAATTGTTTACGGCTGAAATCATTCAAGACCTAATTGCTGCCATTAGAATACAACGTGCAACTGAAGCAATATCAGAGCTTGCATTTAAGGAAGAGGAGACTGTCTCTACTGTGAAAGCACTGCACACTACAGAAGAAGTAAAGACTCAATGTACACCTATAGCACCACAGCCTCCACTCGAAGCATCAGAAGAGTTGCCACAGACTCCGCTTGAATTTAAGGAAGAGGATACTGAGTCTACTCCGAAAGCACTACATACTATAGAAGAAGTAGAGAAGAAGTAGAGACTGTGTGTACATCTAGAGCACCATAGCCTCCATTGGAAGCATCAGAAGAGTTGCCACAGTCTCCACTAGAAGCATCAGAAGAGTTGTGATGGATGTATGATGTTGTGTTTGTATATATACATGAGGAGCATATTCTCATGATGTTTATTCCATGAATATTATGATTGACATTTATTTGCTGCAATGTATGAATCATGATGTAGTTTTTGTTGACTATACACCAATTTGTGACTTATTACTTAAGTGGCATTTAGTCATGATATTTATATATTTATTTCATGCACACAATTTTATGATATGAATGTGTGATGATGTGATTATTTGGAAATATAACCTTGTGTGATGAGAATTTTGATATGAATATGTGATGATGTAATATTTGTAATATATTTCACTCTAAAGTATCAATTCCCAATGCTCCACTCACTTAAAGTACAGCATTCCCAATGCTCTGCAAAATTTTATTCAATTGGACAGTCTCCACTCACTTAAAGTAGAGCATTCCCAATGCTTCTCTCACTTTATTCCAACCCTTATCCTTATCATAGCGAACACATCGTGCCTTAGTGCACTTGTATTCTTCCATCCTAGTCCTTCCACAGACACTCTCTTATTTCTTACATCCTAGTCCTTCTAATTAACTTGTATTCGTCTTTCACTTTATGTCTTCCCTCGCTTTCTATCACTCTTGAAGGATGGGCGGCTCACTGTGCATCCCTCGCTATCACTCCCTCACTCTCCTTCTCCCACTTTCCCTCTAAGACAATGACTAGTTACTACCCGACTTCATTTACTAAACTCAACTTCTGTCTTAGATCCCTTTTGTATGGACCAATGAAGGGAAAATCATTCGAGGAGGATATGTTACGCACATGGTTGCTTGATTTGAACTCACCAAAAGAGGTGAATATCCCTAGATTTCTTTTTCGCTTCTTTTAATCACGTACTTCTTATGCTAACGAGTTAAATTTTCGTACAGGATATGGCGGGGGCTAGAAGCTGTATTGAAAAAAATGGTGAAGATAAGGAAAGCCAAGAGAGAAAAGAAGAGTTGTTGAATGCTTACAAGTCGGCGGAAGATTTGAAATAGGTTGTGAGGAGATTTGTGATGCCAGCCTTGGTTATGCATGGCCTGAAAGTTTAAAGTCTGCTTGTTTTCATGAAGCCAATGCCATAGTAGGCACTTTCGAGGACATATGCTCTCTCTAATGACTTAATAGTCAAGTGATGGAAATTTAATTCCATAGAGACTTATGTGTTTTCTAAAGTAATTGTAATAGACAAGAAATGAAACTATAGTTCCACAAAGAGTTTTTAGTTCTCTAATGTAAAGTTGTAATAGACAAGAGAGACAAAGATGAGATCTTCTAGGCTGAGCTAATGGAAGGTGTTTTTTAACAACATATGGCTTTGAGTTATATGATCTACTTCTTATACAAATGTGTCATGCTTTTTTTTAAATGTACTCTAGTTTTAATAACATGTCACACCATTTTTTCTAATTTGATTTTTTTAAATCTTACTTTTTGTCTCTTTTAACAATGTGATGTCCTCTTTTTTTAATGTACTCTGGTTTTAATAACATGTCACGTCATTTTTTCTAATTTGATTTTTTTAAATCTTACTTTTTGACTCAAAGTTTTGTTTTCTAAGAGCCTCTTTTTTTTAAATGCTTTACCCAAAATTATCTCACAAAACGAATTTGGACAGTGCACCAATCCAAAATTAATAAAATAAGTGTTTTTTGTGATCCTTGGATCAAATGGGTATCCTCACTTTATAGATTAGCCCATAGTCAAGTTCTTATCAGGGACTTTAAATGAGACAAATTTCAGATTTCTACATCACTCTAGTAAGAGTGTTCACTCACTCCTCTTTCGTACTTATTTGTGGCAGTATGGGTCTTTTTCTTAAATCCTAGTATGACATCCTATTTGAGACTCCTCCTTAGACAAGATGAGGAGTTGTTGGATAGCAAGCTTGCAACTTTGAAGCATGACATCACTCATCTAGTCATGGAGGCAACATCCTTAAACCTTGCGACCTCCTCCAATAGTACACCTCTCCATTTTTTGGAGCACACCATGATGGCTCAACCAACCTCGATTCAGTTTGCTACCTCTGCATAGTGTGCCACCATGCAACATCAGCATGAGCTTGTTCTTCTAGCCTTCACTATCATCAAATTTGGAGACTTATGCTTCCAAAACAAAGACACTCCCAGTGAGATTCTGCAAGCAATGAATAGAAAGGCAATGGGAGGGATGGGATGGGAATGAAAGAGCAATGGGAGAGATGGGAAAGAAGGCAAAGTGGGAGCCAGGTTAAAGGTAGCAAACAGTGTTGCATGTCTGCACAGCATCCAGGACCAGACTAGAGAAAATTGGAGCTGATTTGGTGGTCAAGGAAAAGCAGAATCTATGCATCTCGAGCTAGACTGATACATGGCAGAAAGATGGCTATTCCAGGGACAAGTTGGAGGTGTTTTACAGGTTAGACCAGGCTAGAAAGAGTTTGCAAATAGAGGAGATGCTTGTGCAAAAGACAACAGTAAATGATGCAACAGTCAATTGCACTTTGGAGCTGTAAGATAGGTCACTTGCAAAGCACAAAAAGTGTTTGACAAGGTGCTAATTCATAATGAGGTCTCAAGAGATGTAATGGTACAATATGCAAAGCACGCACTTTGTAAGAAAGGTCTGAAAACACTCTAGTTCATGCCTAGAGATACTATCACCACATGATATAGGCCTTGTGCAGGGCACAAAGACCAACCAACACAGGGTCGGCTCCCTACCTACATACCCAACCCTATGGTATCCAAAATCGACCCTCAAGTTGGCCTATTTGTTGGCCCACTTAGCTGACCTTGACTGGCTAGGCATGGACTATAATTAGTCCCATGTGTTGAGCATGTGGACTGCTACTGCCAGTCCCATATGCATCTCTACAAACCCAGATGATGGCCCAGCTACTGCTGCTCATCAGATGGCATCACAAAAACTATGACATGCTGCCCTCAAATGTTATGCTAGTAATGGTGGATAATCTACTAGGAGCTATGAGCTGAAAGGTTGGATTGTATGTGCTACCTGCCTAGAATGCAACCTGCAAAGAGTGTCTGGAGCTACCATGTCTGGCCAACTTTTTGGTCTATCCATCCGACTAGATCTAGAACTAGCTAATGTGGCCGACTTAGTCAGCCATCCAAGGCTGACTGGATTGGTTACCACTGGCTTTTCTATGCCCTCTTACTGCCCTGATGGGACCTAGTCTTGTTGTGCATGAGCTAGCCCTAAAGGACCCTATAGATCTACACCGATTTGGCATTGAAGAGCTTCAAATTTGCAAATGGATACCTTAACCTGTGGATCCACATGGTGGCTAGGAAGATTTGGAGGGTGATGCAAGGCACGGAGCCAAAACAAATTGATGTGTTGGTTGCCCCAAGGAAGATCACCAAGCAAGTCAAGGAATCGATCTAACCTGGTCCAACCAATTGTGAGTGATTTTGGGATCAATTATTTGAACATATTCCATTAACCCTCTCTAACAATCTAAGCATATATTTATGAATCCTTGGTCACTGCGCAGATGCTGCTACATAATTTAATATGGATATCCACCAAATTTGACACAAAATTGACTTATATTTTCATCAATGCCTTGCCATCCAAGATACCAGATATGTATGATATGACCTGTATAAAGACACCAAATTATATCTGTACAAGGCATCATTTATCCTATAACTAACCCATCCAACCACATGTACATAGTCTATTGGAAAAATTTTGAGAATACACTCACCATCAACCTCTAATGGTGAAGATTGCCATGTAATGCAAAACCTTTAATTGCAATCAGCTTGCCCATTGCCATCTCCATAAGCCCTTCAAGTTCAGCCACAAGTACGATTTATCAACAATCAAGAAGAAATGCAGAGTGATAGCCCTCACTTTGAGATGACTTCGAAATTCATCCATAGATATTGCATGATTAGGATGACTTTGAAACCTATGAGGCATCTTGAAATTATGTAAAACATTCAAGGCTGCAAAGGACAAGAGAGCTGTGACAAAAGAATCATGTTTACCTTCATATAATCCTTGAGGAAATATATCGTCTGCCAAGGATTTCATCAACAATGTAGTCCCATCATACATGGCCACCTTGAAAGTCAGAAACATAGTTGAGCCCTACTAGTTTCAAATAGGACATGAGGGGAAGGCTATGCCATGAAAAACAAAAATCCTAGGATATAAACCCTGCAAATCACATGAATTACAAGACATAGCCTATTTCCAACGTAGTGCATAGCTAGCTTAAGAAAGTTGCAAATTTCAGCCCCAAAGTTAGGAGAATAAGAGCCACAGCTTCTGGTAATTTGTCACTAAAGAGGGTTGCGATGCCCTCTAGAGAATATATTTGGCAATCGGCATACCTACATCATCAATGCCAAATATTGCTTCACTTTGGAAAAAAAACCTATCTCCAATTCCAACTCCTTCAATCTTCCGGGGAATACTCCAAGATATGAACCTGCAGTCATTCACCCAGCATATGATTCAGTCAACATCGTAAAAGCATGCTTGCAACAATATGGAAATGCTCCTTTTAATTCTCCTAAAGCTTGCACTACAGAGTAGATTCCAGAGCTTTTCAGAATGTTTCCACCTCATTTTGGCCCAATGTCACAAGATTGAGAAAGCCATGAAACAGGATGGGTTCCTATGCTGCTTCCTATCAGAACACTTCCTAGCACGTCTACATTGTCAGACAAAGTAGTAGCCTTCTCCACACTGGAGGGAGGACCCTTGACCATTTTGATGACATCAAAAACCTTTGAAGTCATCGAAAACCTTTTTCTTCCCATAGATGACTGCCAGCAGTGTATATGCATATTTTCTAGTCTAAAACACAGCTTGCGATTCATCATTCCGTAAAAACATGATAACCCAAACCACCACAACGTCAAAAAAACAAATTCTATGTACGACCATAAAGTGCCCCAATAGATGAGCAGAACCTAAGATCCATAATGCTATCCTTGGTCCTTGTAAACTTGGGAAATTCCTTCACCACAAAATAGTTCTACTAATCGAAAATGACTTAGTAGGAGTTGAGCCCAATCCATGCCAAGGTTTAGAATTTTCTTAATCACCTAAGAAGATGAAAACGTGTAGGAAACCTTCTACTTGTCAATGACTCCCAGGCCTCCGTCATCCTTGGCTTTAAAGGCCCATTTTACCTTGGAAATGATTCTTTTGAAAATCAACAAGTTAAATAAAAGATGGATAGAGGGTAAATACAATGATTTAACACCATTTTCTTCTGGCTAGATTTGACTACTAACCTCTCTAGCCCTCTATATTTTGATTGACTCCGTTAAGGAACCAGTCCCACCTATCCTTCATTGTTATATCAAAACACATTGGGATCCCCAACATCCTAAAAATTTCTCCTCCATGAGGATTCTATGATAGCCTGGTTGACTAAGAGATTCCTAAATTTTTCCTTTAAATGTACTATACCATATTGTTGAGTGACTTATGAGTGATCTAGAAGCATTGCAAAAAACATTTAGGCATTTAAGGATTGCATCACACCTTGAGAAATATAACTATGGGTCAAATTTTCATCAACAAACTGATAAGACAAAAGCTACTTGCCAGAAGGCATTCAATCCCCATTAAGTTTTTCTTTCTAACCTAATCCGTAAGCAGTCACTCCAATGCATCTTTCCTTTAACTAAAATTTTTTTCCCAACGAACTTAGGGAGGAAAACCTTCTCTTTCTCCTCTACAAGATGAGTCATCATGGAACCTTTAAGATTGATGTCCTCTTCAAACTCTTTTGACCATCTTTGCTTGACCTCATCTATGTCCTCTAGAATTTCCTAGATCCAAATGTCCATTTTTCTATCCAACAAGAGCCTCGAAAGAATTTTGAGAGAGGGAAAGGATGGACTCAAGCTTCTTTATTGCAGACAGGTCCTCTAGTTTCTTTTCATCTACCATTGATGGGTCTGAGCTAGAGGAAACATGATCCCCACTATCCTTGAGAACCTAGTTGGATTTGTTTAAAGGTGGAGGAGGCTAAGAGTCTTTAATTATTTTATTATCTTCCTTTATATGAGGGAATTTCCTAACAATGTGGATAGCTAGGTCACATAGAAGAAAAAACTTAGGAGGTTTTTGTACACCAAAGGCTTCTCCTTATACCTCTCACTATTTTTGGTCATGATTAACAGTGTATTTGGTAGGCCTTAAGCAAGATTCGTTTGCAAAAACATTCCCCAGATGGTGCATAAATTGCTCTTTTTTACCCCCACTACCTTGGCTAGACTTCCACAAAGCTTGGCATCTTGATTACATAGAGAGAATGGGAAGTTAGGGAGTTCCATCCACACAAGGATCTTAGTGGTCTTAGGCTTGCATGGAGAAAAATTAGGGGTCCCTCTTTCAAGGTACAAAGACCTTGGTGCATGGCCTTGTATGCCATATGTTCTTTTTCAAAAAAAAAAATTTAGTACCCCTTTCTCAGAAACCTAACACGATTGACTGTCAATTCCTATCCAATTCGTGCAAAGCCAGTTTTCAATATACATAGAGGTCTATACCCCAAAAGGTAGAATATCACCCATGAGTCCTTAGCCACTCGACCAATCCTGATGAAGATCTTAATCAAGATAGGCTATGGTAAACCCCGTGCTCTATCTCAACACTACTCCATTTGATAGAAGTGTGTGCCTCTCTTTGGATAGCCATGGGTGCCTCTTCTTGTTTGTGCAAACACGTCTAACACTAGGGGAGAACAATTGTCTTAGTTGGCCAGGGCAAAAATTTTTCTATTAGAGCATATTCAACCATTATTTCTTGAGTATGGGGTTCTTCCACTAGAGTTCTCCTTGCATTGGGAATATAAACTAGGGACACCTCCGTTTGGGATCCAAGTTGGGAGTAGACTCGCTCCCCACTAGATTTTTTGGATCCACTGCCTTTTCCTAACTAGCCTCTAGTTTCACTTCTTGGTTCTTTTTCAGGGCCTTCAAAGTGATGATCACGTCTCAGAAAAGGCATGGCAAAATTCATCCATTAAATTCCTGAAGATCTCCCTTGTATGAAGCCCTCGAGGACTACTATTGGAGTTCCATTCACCTTTCTCTACTTTTTTCAAGTCCGGGTTCATATTTAAAGTGTAAGGTCCTTAGAGCGAGCACAGGAAAGACTATGGGGGTCATCACATCTCTTTAACAATCAAATGAAGTGAAAGGGAAGGGAGGAAAAGAATCTTTTTCAGAATGGATAGGACCCTTAAACATCCCAAAACAAGGAGTAAAGGAAGGACTAACTCTCCCATCACCCTCTAAAAGTAGCTGCATTTAAGTGCCAAACTAAGGTTCGGGGATGGAGGGGAGGATGCTCTTTTCCATCAAACTGGACTTCCATTCTTTTCCCTGGATTCACTTATTCTAAAGAGAATTACTTACTAAAGATGAAAATTCGGAGGGAGAAATGGGAGGGAGAGGGGGAAGGAAATAGATGGAGTGGAGAGAACCCTTGTAATCTTATCTGGGTGTTAATCAAGGATAAGAGGGATGCATAGAAGCACTCAAGTCACTCATAGCGGCATCACAAGAGGAAGGAAGAGAAGCCATTATAGGATCCTACCAAGGATACTGAGGAAAAAAAAACATTGATTAACAATGAGTTTTAGGAAGATGATAGATAGCATGTTTGAGGAGGAGAAAGCAACAACCATGAACCAATAGAGTAGTGATGAAGATGAGCTAGTGAAAGGTGATAAATTACCGTGATTCTTTTCACACAGGGGCATTCATTATATGAAACCCTCTAGATCATGTGCATTGTAAAAAATTGTTTTAAGTACTTCTTACCTCATATGTATGTGTATTTTTTGTAACCCCACAAGAAAGTAAAACCCCTTTTGTTGAACTCACACACTATCTTAATTATTTCTTAGTAAACTCCCTAAGTTTTGCAAGCAAGAATGGGCACAAATATAGATCTTGGACAAATGCATCTCTCTCTCTCTCTCTCTCTCTCTCTCTCTCCCAATGAAGGAAAATGGAAGGAAAAATAAATGGCTATGTCAATGGTAGTTCAAAAGGATTGTAACAATGCTGTATTCTAATTGCCAATATTCAAAATCCTTAAAAAGAGCATTAAAAACTTGTTCATATTTGTTGCACTGACATTGCCGCCCATTTCAAGGAATTAATAATGGATACAAACAACAATCCACATCATTTGCATAGACTCATCCACATTTTCTAAGTGATCCATATACATCTCAAGGATCTTGGGTGGAAAAGCTGCAACCACTTGTGGCCCCCCTAAAGGAGGAAAGAAGAGGGGAAGAGATGGGGGGGGATGGGAAATCGACAGTAACCCTAGGACATTTTATGGATTTTTTTCTCATTTTTCCAAAATATCATTGAAAAAGAGTGTTGGGAAATTCATGCACTAGTGTATAAAATTGCATAGCTATCAAAATTAAGATCCAACTTTAACTACTAGTTTCAATGGGTGAATATATTGAGATCAAAGTGAAAAGGTATAGTCTCATGCTTTCATCTTAAAAAATCTATTCAACCATAATTATTGTCAAGATTAGAAGTACTTTTACTACTGTAACATCGTGTTCCATATTTAACAAATGGTATTGTCATATAAATATATGAATACTCCTGCAAATAGTAATCAAGGATGATTCTCCTTAAAGAGAAGGGATCAAATAAAAACTTGCTTTATGTACAATTGATATCATTGCTACTATGATTTCATACAACTAATATCATTACATTTGAGAATACTATGTATAAGGAACAGGCTCCATGGCTTCTGCCTCATCTCGTAGGCTTTTAAATAAGATTGATGACAAATATCTCTCCCCAAAGCTTGGCAATATAGTCTGCAATATTTAATATAAAAATATAAGAATATGACTCAAAGATGAGCACAATTCCATTCAATAGAATGAGTGACTATAAGAAAAAATATGCAATTTCTTTCAATATAATGGTACAAAATAATATAATACAACTCACACAATTAGCATACACTCTAAAATAACAATACATGGAAGTCCCTTATGTGTGATTTTCTCATGAATAAAATTTACCCTATTTTTATTTCAATATGTGAATACTCCCTTTAAATGATACCCTTTTGTATATAAACAATGCGTTAAAAAACATTCAATAAACCCTTTGTGTTGAATCCACATGCTAGGCTTACATATTTATGAGTGACCCCCACAGCACCAATGGGATAAACACAATTGATATGAGGACAAGTGAATGAGGTCCCTTGTGCATGTCACAATATTTGAGCCACACAATGATTGCTACATAATTCAGTGGATCTTCAATGGTAGCTCCACCAGCAATCCTAGTCACACAAGAATAGTTCCTAAGTCGGACAACTTTTAGTCTACTATTGGAACAAAAAAATTTTGGAATCATTTGGGAAAACATTTGAAGCTCATGAACTATTCATGCATTGTCATGCTCTAGTGTTAAAGCCACATGTGGTAGGATGAAGTTTCAAAAAAACACTAAATATGGTGTTTGTGCAAAGAATTTTTTTGCTCATCTCAGAATTGTCACACAATTGTGTAGCATTTTTTATATGAAGAAATGGCTTAGAGGACTAGGGTGGAGTCAGGTCAATAATAATAGCGAGACTTGAGTATGATGAGAAGCTATGAAAAGTGATGGGAGAAATGCTTTTTAAAACATTGTTAAGATCTTCCATGTTTGGAATTGGAGAACACTCATAGTGTGGAAGAAGATTCATCTTCAGGAAGAAGATTAAGTCTTATGGAGAATAATGTAGAAGAAGAAAACTAAATTTTGAGGAAGAAATTAAGTCTTATGGAGAATAGTGTGGAAGAAGATTACTAAGCTTGAGGTTCGTATGTTTTTGCATAGTTGTCCTTGCGAAATCTTAGCAAGAAGTGTGAATAAAGTAGGAATAAATTCAATTGGGCTAAACTACTCTTAGTAGTTACAAAAGCACACCATGAGGAAGCTAATGTTGATAAAAGCATCCTGGCTTCTTACAGGAGAGGGATGGTAAGGCCAATACCAATCATGAGATCAAGTGTGGTTTGGCATTTGTCAAGGAAATCTGAAACAAGTTCATTCTCACAAAGTTAGAATCTCACATGAGCATTCATCTGAGTAGAAATGTCAACCTGATCATAGGTCGATTGTAATAAATCTAAGATCAACTTGGAGGTCTTCACAAAATGAATCAATTGTCTCTACAGTGAAGAATGATATTGTTGGAACAAGCCTTAGAATATGATCCATTTAAGATGCACATTTGGTAGACCTACAACACAAACTACAAACTTATCCTTGATTGAGAAAATGTGATAATTTGTATTCGATTTTCCTAAATTTTGTAGGTATTCTTGCCCATGGATGCCATTCATAGGGACTCTTGATGAGATGATTTCAAATCATTTTTCAATCAGCCCAGGAATATGGAGGGAAAACCAAAAGATAGACACAAGGATTAGAGCCAATGCACAGTGCACCATTTATTTAACAACACTAAGAAATAGTAACTTGTAGTACAAGTCTGTCTTTTCCTCTTGCCCCCATCCTACAGGATAGGATTGGAAAGTCACTATCAAGTCTTTCGGGACTGCACTTTCTATCCAGCCACTCTTGTAGTATATTAGGTGATGGCTCTCTTAGGCTCAACTCCTCTTCCCATTAAATTTATTCCATATCTCAAAATGGAAGAACTCTCAAATTATAACATTTCTACAATTCTATACTCAATCCTAGTCATGGGGCCTAGCAAATAGGCTAGCACTTACCAAGGACCTAACAATAACCTCCTCTTGGCTTGCAGGCATAGGATAAGAACCATCATATAAATGTGTATCTACAAATTTGGCCATATATGTCTTGTTTCTCATTCCACTCTTGCACAAGATCCTCAAGCTCCTCATTCTCAAGATTGCTCAATAACTTGTTGTTTGTATACAAATATACCAATTTCTAAGCTCTATCTGCCAAAAGTTGGTTATGGCTCCAATTGCGCGGTTTGGGGAAGAATTTTTATTGTAAGAGATTGCAACTTGTCACAACTGTTGGGATATCTCAAGGTGTATGCCTCAGGCACACCTTATGTTTCTATGTGTGAGTGCTAGAGGCACAGTTAGGTGCCCACAAGCACAGTTAGGTGGTGGAAAAGCCACATAGGATGATTGAGAGAATCTAGGAGCAGATTGAGGAGATGATTGTGGAGCTCTGAAGTCATCAGTGATGTCAGTGAGCTTGTATGAGGTGCCTACTTAAGGACCTCACTTTTCTTCATTCCATAAGCAAGTATTCTGATTTTGTGTCCACTCTACTCTTTCCTTTCAGTATTCCAACATGGTATCAGAGCCCTTTGATCCCCCTTGAGCCCATTTCTGCCACATCATCATCTTCTTCTTCATCTTCTTCTTCTCCATTTTCCTCTTTCTTCCCAAAATCTTTGAGAGCTTGGTTCTCCATCTACAGACAGCCATTGCCCAAACCCTCTGAGCTGGAAACTCCTCTAGTATGGGCGAACTTCCACCTGCAAGCAATTGAAAAAAAAACGTCTGTGGTGGCTGCCATTCTCCAAACAGCGAATTTCTTCTGTTGCTCAATACTCCCTACCTGCTCCGCCATTGCCTGAGCCCTCTTAGGAGTAGATGGGTGACCTCAAGACAAAGATTTTGAGCCATTTTTCAGGTCATTTGGTTTAGTAACGAGGGAGAAATCGTCAAAACTCAGTTTCAGCCTGTAGCAACTCTCCCAGGCAAAAGTGCGCACCATTTCGTCCAACCTCTATGCTGGACCTTCTCTGGTATATGAGCTTTCTTTTGCTTCAGAAAGCCCTCTTTTTCTTGCTTTGAAGAGTGAGCTACAAGCCCTCCAAGTTCAGCTTTTCAGTTTTGACAGTTTTGGACAAGTTTTTGAAGATGATGCTACATAAAATGCTACTCTAGCATTTCTAGTTTTTTGAAGCTTTCAATAACTTCAGTACAAGTGTGGATTCAGTTTTGTTTTGACTTGCTAGACCTGGTTTTGATTGGAAAGTGTTTATTTCACCCACTTCTATGAAGCATGTAAAAGGAAGCATCATTGTTTGAAATCTAGTCACTACTATTGCTCATACTTTGGAAGTATTTCAGTTATATTTTTGCCTTGTAAGAGAGATAGACACTGCCCAATATCTGGGTTAGACCCTCTCATGGCTACCTTATATAATCTTGAGAAGTTCAATGGAAAGGGCTTCCATACTTGGCAAATGAAGGTGAAATTTGCATTGATGCGGGAGAACTTATGGGGACTTGTTAAACCTACTCCTATTGCTTCTTCTACGGCCTCCAATGCTGGACAATCTTCAACTCTGACACGACTGGCAAGGGATCCAGCAAGAGAAGAAAAAGCATATGGTATAATTGCTTTAGCTTTGGGTGATGATTACATACATCATATATCTAACTTGGAGTCTCCTTCGGAAGCTTGGCAGAAGCTAGACTTGATTTTTGGTGCAAGCTCTCACATTTCTAAACTATTACTTAAAATCTCTTTCTTTGAATTAAAGATGGCAAGTGATACTACTTTAGCTACTCATGTCAACTATATGCGGAGTCTTATGACTCAATTAGCTTCTATCAACTCTCCTATCACCCCTGATGATGCTATGGCAGTGTTACTTAAGAGTATGCCTGAAAGTTTTGATCACATTGTTAGCACTTTGAAGAATCTTCCCAATCCTAACCTTGAAGGCATTATCTCAGCTCTCCAAGAAGAAGAAAGACATATGGAGTTAAGGAAAGGCAATGACACTGCTTATGTTATGAAATTCCAGAAGGGCAAGTATACTCCTTGTGCAATCACTGTGGAAAGACAAATCACCTTTCAAAGGATTGCTTCAAAGTTAATCCATGCAAGCACTGTGGCAAAAACAACCATAGTGAGAAGTTTTGCAGAGACAAAGCAAAGACAGAAAATGCAAATCTACTTACAGTGAATTTGCCTCCACAAGATGAGGCATCTCATGAAGATTATGCATTTTAAATCATCTCTATGTATGCTCCAGATCTCTCTTTTTATGTCAAGGTACTCAGCCTGGATAGTCCTCCAAAATGAATGAAAATAAACTATTGTGTTTTGTAAACACCTCTAGTCACCTTATGATGTAGGCCATGTGTATGTTTTGTTCCATGGTACCTCCTGCAGACATTGTGTGCATGTACATGCAGGGGAGATAACCATTGGAAGGTCTTTTTGTATCCCTTTTGTTTACCTTACACCCAAGGAAACCCTTGCTAGCATGAGAACCTAGCCATAGATTAATCATTGACCACCATGAGATGGCATGAGAAACTATGAGACTAGATGTATCCTTGACATAGCCTGAGGCATTTCCTTGAGGGGGGGTTTGTTGGGATATCTCAAGGTGTATGCCTCAGGCACACCTTATGTTTCTATGTGTGAGTGCTAGAGGCACAGTTAGGTGCCCACAAGCACAGTTAGGTGGTGGAAAAGCCACATAGGATGATTGAGAGAATCTAGGAGCAGATTGAGGAGATGATTGTGGAGCTCTGAAGTCATCAGTGATGTCAGTGAGCTTGTATGAGGTGCCTACTTAAGGACCTCACTTTTCTTCATTCCATAAGCAAGTATTCTGATTTTGTGTCCACTCTACTCTTTCCTTTCAGTATTCCAACAACAACTAGACCCATTTACATACCACTAGTTGAATGCAACTCAAAAAACCGTCAGGTGGAGATGAAGATGATCATTTGGTTGGCTATAGCCCGTTGCAATCAGGTGGCACTCAGGTGCTTGAATTTGACCTCTCCAATTTGTGGTGCCAATATGGGCACTGAGGGCACATAAAGTTGTGTCCTCCTAATTAAATCATGACTGATGCCGTCGTGTGCACTGCCTAGCTCTTTATGTCACAGGGATCTAATGGTTTGCTCAACATAGGGAATGACAACTGTGAAGGAGGGGACCATTTTAGGCACAGAATCTGGAAGAGACCAGGCTAGCACATGAAGGATGGTCATACAATCATAGAAGACAATAAAAGACGGTTATTCATTTGTGAAAGTAATTGGTAAGAATGAGATCTGCTAAAGAAAACAGATATAAGCTAAGGATGTAAGTAAAACTATGAGACTTGAACTTAGTCATAATTGGTAAGAATGAGATCTATTAAAGAAAACAGATGTAAGTGATCTGCTAAAGAAAACAGATGTAAATGAAACTAAGGCTAAGGAGTTAATTTATTTCTAACAACTGCTGAAACTGATGTAAGGGTAAGGAGTTAATGTATTTCTAACAACCGCTGAATGTTTACCACTACAAATCAAAATTGTGCACATGAACGAATCACTCCAAAAACAAACTGTGCAGGTGAACAAGTCTTTTTGCACTTTCTAGAACCAAAAAAACAAGCTTCTCTTATATTCCTTAAGGCGGGGTTTACCAGACCTGCAAAGACCTTCGACATGGCATGGATTTGGAGGTCTGGGGACAAAATATAGAGGCTCGGGGGCAAGAGGAGGGAGGTTCGGGAGGAGGAGGGAAGCTCGGGGAGAAAGAAGGAGGAGAGTGCCACAGGCAGATTGGGAGCTGATGTGGCGGCCTCTGGCAACACGACGCAACGTCTGCGATTTGACTATCGGTGCACAGAAGCTCAGAGGTGTAGTAGCAAACTGCCACATGGCGGCACACAAACCTATATAACATCACGACAGTCGAAGCTGATGTGGCATGTTGAGCATAGGCACGATCAACAAGGACCGAGACAGTGAGACATGTGGCAAGCCATAGGCTGCGAGCAGCACTGCGACTATCACTTCAGTAAATGCAGCGGCTCGAGTGGGGTTGGAGAGGTGTGCTGACATAGTCATGTCAGTGGCAGTGGGCCAGGGCCTCGCACAGGGAGAGACAGCCACAGTCTGACGCGGAGGCATCACAGGGTGACACACAAGGAGAGAGAGGAGTGCAGCGAGAGGAGAGAGAGGAGACTATAGAGAGAGAAGAGAGAGGAGACTAGAGAGAGAGAGAGAGAGAGAGGAGAGTCTAGAGAGAGAGAGTGTGTGTAGAGAGAGAGAAAGAGAGAGGAGACTCTAGAGAGAGAGAGAGAGAGTCTAGAGAGGAGAGGAGAGAGTCTAGAGAGAAAGGAAAAGAAGAGTTTAGAGAGAGAGAGAGAGAGAAAAGGGGAGAGAGAGAGAGAGGAGAGGAGAGAGAGTGATAGAGAGAGTATAATAAATAAATATAAATAAATAAATAAATATATATATATATCAACACACACACACACCCCCCTCGAGATAGAGACATAATCTATTATATATTACTTAATATTTATTAAAATATTATATTAAATAAGATAATGTATAATATATTCTATTATATAATATAACATTATATTATATTCAATTCTATATATATTAGAGAAGAGAGATAGAAGAGAAAGGAGAGATAGACAGGAAAAAGAGGGAGGAGGAGAGACAAAGGAGAGTAGCAGAGTAAGAGGGGGGGGGAGGGGGGAGAGAGAGAGAGAGAGAGACAAACAGACAGAGAGAAGTCAAAGAGAGATCAAAATAGAGAGAGGGGAGAGACTAGAGAGAGAGAGAGAGAGAGAGAGAGGCCAGTGTGAGAGAGTAAGAGGGGGGGGGAGAGAGAGAGAGAGAGAGAGAGAGACCCCTCGAGAAAGAGACATAATCTATTATATATTACTTAATATTTATTAAAATATTATACTAAATAAGATAATGTATAATATATTCTATGATATAATATAACATTATACTATATCATATTATATATATATATTTTAGAGAAGAGAGATAGAACATAGAGGAGAGGAAGGAGGAGAGACAAGGAGAGTAACAGAGTAAGAAGGGGGGGAGGAGAGAGAAAGAGAGAGAGAGAAGTGATAGAGAGAGAGAATAAGAGAGAGGGGAGAGACCAGAGAGAGAGAGAGAGGACAAAGATAGAGAGTAAGAGAGGGGAGAGAGAGAGAGAGAGAGATGGGGGAGAGGACAGTGTTAGAGAGTAAGAGGAGAGAGAGAGAGAGAGGCCAGTGTGAGAGTAAGAGGGGGGAGGAGAGAGAAAGAAAGAGAGAGAGAGAGAGGACAATGTTAGAGAGAGAGAGAGAAAAGGGGGGAAGAGAGAGAGAGAAGGGGGGGAGAGAGAGAGAGAGAGAGAGAGAGAGAGAGGGAGATTGTAAACTATATATATATATGTATATATATAAACAAAAATATGTATATTTATATATAAATTTAAAAATTTAAATATATTTTTAAACAACTCTCTCTTTGTGTGTTTAGAAGTTTGGTTTAATGAAACACAACTGAAAATTCTTAAATATGTGTGTGTGCATGCATGCACTCGCTCACGTACGTGTTATTATGAGTGTATATGTTTTTCAAAAATTTTATAAAATTCCTCAAAGTTTGAGATTTTTAAATGAAACCTTGAATTTTATGACCCAATGAAACGGGTCTGTACCGCGGGTCAGGGTTCTTGATGAATACTTACCACTATAAGTTTTCCTTTGTTCTCGGGCCTTGCTGCTAGTTTGAGAGCTGCAACAGTGTTGGCTCCGGAAGAGATACCAGCCTTAACACGACGAAAAGCACTCGTTAACGTTGCAGTTCTTGAATCAAAACACTTCTATGCACTTCTATGCACCTGTTGAACCAAAACACTTCTATGCACTTCTATGCACCTGATTTATCTGCGAAAATTTGGGTCTGTTCATTAGTAGGCTTTCTTACCAGCAGGCCTTCTTTCACTGCTAGCTCCCTTGCCATCTCTACTGCTTCATCGCTCGACACCTGATCAAAATTTAGGCAGAACCAATGTTGCTTAGATTCTCGGCGCGTCGTCCTCAAAAAGTAGTACTCTTGTGTAGCCTGTGTGTACGCAGAACAGAACCTGTAGGACTTCGTCCATGACGTCCATGTCCAAGATGCCGGGCTTGAATCCCACTCCGAAGCCGGTAATTTGATGAGGGCCTGCAGGGATATGTAAATTAGACACGCTTGGTTCATGGGCTGCGACAGCGGTACGAAGCAGTTCGGAATGCTACCAACGCACCTGGCGCCCCTCCATTCAAAACAGGACTCTCCGATGGCTCCACACCGTAAATCTGTGCACACCATCAGAACCAAAATGGTCAAGGAAGGGCACTAAAACATGAATCGGATGTTGAAACAAGGGAAATTTTGCCTCACCTTCACGTTTGGATTCTTGCTTTTCAAGTATCTACCAACACCAGAGACAGTCCCACCGCTGCCGATGCCCATCACGAAAATGTCTACCTCACCAGCTGTATCCTCCCAAATTTCTGGCCCCGTGGTCTCAAAATGAGCCTTCAAGAAAATAGAGGGCGTCAAGGCTTGTAAATGAAGAGCAAGATGTCAGGAGTGAGGCAATGGTATGTTCAACACCTTAACATTGGCGTAGTTCTCGAACTGGTGAAGCATGAAGGAATTGGGAATTTCTTCGGCGAGTTGATGAGCCTTCCTCACAGTTCCGCCCATCCCTTTCGTTGGGTCTGTAAGGACGAGTTCAGAGCCGAAGGCTCGCATGGTAACCCTGCGTTCGAGGGATGTATACGATGGCATAGTTAAAATGAGCTTGTAGCCTTTTGCTGCAGCAATGAAAGAGAGTGCAATGCCCATGTTGCCGGAGGTCGGTTCAATCAACGTTGTCTGCAATCAATCAGGACGAATTAAGTTATAGACTGTGCATCAGAAACAGAGATGTGCAACTCGAATTAGCAGTACGTATTTGATGCAAACAGATGAAATTCTAACCTTGCCAGGCGAGATAAGTCCCTTCGCCTCGGCATCTGAAAGCATCGCGTATCCAACTCTGAGAGACAAAGGCAATAGTATTATAATTACTTCCGCACGGTGTCAATATTTGCTGCCAGGATCTTTATGCTCACGAGGCACAACATGAGGGCTAAAACACAGAGACCTGTCCTTCACGCTGCTGCAAGGTTGCATCATCTCTAGCTTAGCGGCGATGAAAGCGCCACAATCCTCGGCCACCTTGTTGAGGAACACCGTTGGAGTCCTGCCTACGATCTGCAACTTCATCATCTCAGCAAACTACACCAGGTTTTCGAACGTACAGTAAACTGAGAAGACGAGGATCAAAGACACGGTTAATTCTGCGAGCTACGTGCCTGGGAGACGTCTGGCTTGACGAGCAATCGGGAAAAGTCTCTGGGCATGAGGGGAGAACTAGTCTGGGTGGCATGAGCTTGAGTAGTTAGAAACCGAAGCGGAACAAGATTGCAGATGCTGGAAGATGAGCAGAGGCGCCATCTAGTCTCACGTCTCAGCTGGCGTGCAATGGAAACCATCTGATCTCGCTCTCGCTCGCTCGCTCGAGATCACTCCGCTGAGTGACGAAGCTCAAGGCTCCCTTTAAGCTACGAAAGCGTTCTCTGGCGCGGCCTCTCTCTCTCTCTCCCTCTCTCCCTCTGAGGACCCTCTCCTCTGTCTCTTCGCTTGCTCGGAATCAGTGCCCTGAGTGACGGAGCTCAAGGCTCGCGAAAACGATCTCCATCTGGCTCACTCTCTCTCTCTCCCCTTCTCAGTCTTGTTTCTCTCTCTGCCCCCCCTCAGTCTCTTGGATGTGTCGTTTCTCTCTGTGCGTAAAAGGCTGATGACGTATTCAAAGTCTCCAAACAGTACGTATCTTCTCTCTCATCGGATACTCCGTCGCGTCCCTCCTGAGTCGGGTCTCAGGAGTCGGGCCTCGGCGTCTCGCTCTTGTGACGGTAGCCGTCCTCGTTGATCACGCCTCGGGCCCTCGACGATACCGCAGAGCAGATGTTTCCAGGAGCAATTGTTGGATCCCCGTGTATTCTCCTATCAGAATCTCTACATCCGCCCAAAGGTTCCGCCGGCCCTTCCGCATCCAAAAACCCGCTACAGTTCTGGCTCTTAGCTGTGAATTTGGGACCTACTACGCTCCCTGTTAGAGACGGCAAAAAGACTCAAACATTTCAGGCCTCAAAATTGGGAATCGTTGTAACTTGTACACAGCAAGGAGCTGTGAACCACCGTTTCGTACAGGTCACAGATTATTTGTTTTTGGTGATACTATTTAGTAAATTGAGAGGTTTTCACAAACTATTTTTGCCAAAGAAGTGGACACATAAGGTACATAATATAGAAGCAACAAGTCCGTATATGTTGACAGTGTGGTGTCATTTTGTATCTCAAAATTTTGACCAAGTACCAAAAAGCAATTATAGCCCACCCTCCATCCATAATTGTAGATGTGGCTATCCTCTTGATGTGATACCTAACATGTTATATACTCTATTTGTTGTGCCAAGTCACATTGCTGCATTATTGTGTCGATAGCACCTACTAACTTTTGAGCCGATTTGCACATCAAAACATATAACAAGAGTGAACAAGTGCATTGCATATCAATCTACATGTCAAGAAGTGACGACAAGTGTAGTCTATACTTACTATAACACAGTGCCATGGACAGATGTGATTAAGTTGGCAAATAAGCACTTCTTAGCAAAGATGTCCACAAGCACCAAACTCCAATGTGAGCTGCATTATCAATAAAGAATAATTACTGTGTTTGAGACAATTCTAGCAACGCAATAGAAAAAACAAGTAGGGTTTGTTGCTTACTTCTCATAATATGCTGTAAAGATAACTCGTGCCTCATTCATAGAAACATGCTTCAACCACCTGCAAACATCCTCTATGGTTTCTTTTTTGTTGCTAAGCACTTCAAAAATAAGAGGATCGAGCATATATGAAACTCTTTGTATATTTTGAGGAAAATCTGCTATAACATTACTATATTTTAAAAAAAAGTATTAGTTTCTTGGGTTTAATCAAAATACGCAAGTATAAAGCCAAGGAAAAGGCTACATTAAACCTGAGGATGATTGTAATGACTTTGACATTAACCTTTTTCTTAGGATTCAAAAGGATTAAAATCTCTTCTTCACCAAATTCAAAAGTATGAGGTTGTTATCGAATTAACAACATAGCGGTGAATGAACTTCCAATCTGTTGCAATAGAGTCATATTTACATGACTCATCTTATTGAGAGAGTAGTCTACATCGTATTCTTCTTCACTTGCTACCTTATGTTATAAAAATATAAAAAAGTTATGAGATTTACACATCTCAAATAAAGGCTTAAACAAGCATAGAAATATAAAGATAAGATTTCATACATGCTGCAATGTAGTCATATTTTTAGGTTGTTCCCCAGCATTAATAATGGTTTTTTTATTAGACTCCATAAAAGTATACAAATAAGGTTTTATACATGCTTTCATTAGAGTGAGTCTCTCCTCCTCTTGGAGGAAAATTTTAAAAAGTTATGAGATTTACACATCCCAAATAAAAATAAAGGTTTAAATAATCATAGAAGTATAAAGATAGCATGCTTTCATTAGACTTAGTCTCTTTTCCTCTTGGAGGAATATAAAAAAGTTATGAGATTTACACATCCCAATTAAAAGCTTCAACAAGCATACAAGTATAAAGATAAGGTTTTATACATGCTACAATGTAGTCATACTTTTAGGTTGTTTCCCAATGGTAGCAATTAGATGCTGAATACTCTCAGCCCAAAACACTAGTAGATCAGCTTCTGTATATGATTCCATTTTGATTGGTAAATCCAAATAAAAAATCTCTCTAAGAAACAACATGCAGTTGTAGGCAACTCTCTAGCCACAGCTGTGCCCATCTTTTTGCTCCACTGGAAGACATCGTTTGAATTCTACTTGGTCTTGTTACTCCCTGGTTGTTCTGACAGCAGATACTAGTCGAGATGTAGCACTGTCCATCATGACATATGAAATATATTAATATGTCATGATCATAAGATACAAAATAAGAAAGTAACAAAAATATTAAGAGAATAATTAAACCTTGGGGAGTTGGCATGATAGCCTTTCATTGAATTCACAAACCTTAAACGGTTGACTTCAAGGTCCTAAGCGATTAGATTCCAATGTGAGCTACATGACCAGATCAAAAATGATTATTGTTTAATACAAACTTGCCAAAGAAATAGTAAAAATAAGGTTGGAGTTGATACTTACTTCTCATGATAAGACATAAAGATGACTCGTACCCCATCTAAATTCAAAGGGCTTAACCAAGTACAAACATCTTCTATAGTCTTTTGAAGAGAGCTAAGAATAGAAGAAATGAGAGAATCGAGCATGTAGCTACACTAGGAAGTTGAGAAATAACTACACTGCACCAAGAAATAAACAAACGTTAACTCATAGAATTGATTCTGCATTAGGAAACTGAGATATAACTACACTGTAAACAAATAAACAAATGTTAGCTCATTGAAGTAGCAACAAATAAACAAATGTTACCTGAGAATGGCCAAGATAATATTGTCATTAACCTCTTTTAAAGGATTGGAGAGGATTGAAATATCCTCTCTACCAAAGCTCAAATACTGAGGTTTTCATTTCAAAATGACCCTAACTTCAAATGAGCTTTCCATTTTATCCAATGTAACCAAATTTATAGAATCGGTCTCTGTCATAGCTTGTATTCTATGTTTGCGATCATTCTGCTTTTCCATGGTGTCTTCAAAGCTCTTCTGCTCATAGGATTCTTCAACCAAATTTAGAGGTGGGTGCATTGCTGAAGTAGAAGGGAGTGCCTCCATATTGACTTCATCCATTTCTTCTCCCTCTATTGCCTGTAAAAAAATATGAGAGATTAGATTCATTATCTTTAAATTTAAATCTTATTTAAAAAATGGTATTTAGTTGAGAAATAGAGAGTTCATACCGCTAAGTATTGTCGTGTTGGCCTTATTACATAAGCCATAATTATCAAAGAAGGCATCGTCATCTTTCTCTTCATCCACCAACCTCTCTCTAAACGAGTCATGTAAGTCCATCTTTTCATTATCATCAACTGGGACATTATGATCTTCAAGGTCATCATCCATGTCATCAGTCTCCTTGCGCTCTACCTCTTTTTCATAGCCTGTGGTTAGATCTGCTTGAAGCTAAAAATAGGCCATGAAATGCTTGTTTTCAATAATATTTGTGGAGTTCCCTTTTCTAAGGAGATCCTCAAATAAGTATCCCATCCTGCACAAGGTGACCTCCCAACCTGCCGGTAGCAAATTCTCCACCATGGTAAGCAAGAGACTCCCACTTTTTGCTGGACTTCCATAGTTTTTTTGATAATGTATGGACTTGGGAATATCTTGCTCTTCTAGCATCAATATCAAATTATTTGAATTCCCTCTTATGTTCTTTTGTAAGGAGTGATCAGGGTTGGGACTCCGCATACACAAGAAGAATGATTTAAGAGATTGAATCGCTATGCCACATTCTCTCTTGCCTCTCTTTGCTGCATAAACACCACTATAGATCTTCAAATCTGATGAATATGCTCGCTCTAGAGTACCTGTATGGCTTCTTTGTCTTGTTTATTAACAAAAATGACAATGTTGCAAATTGCCACCTTGCTAATGGTGGTATATACTATTCTATCAATGAAGTTATGGATATCATCGCTAGAAACTTCATTGATGAAGAATAGTTGTGGCTTGTCCCATGCTGACTCATTCTTGATGAAGTCATCTTCTGAAGCTCTCCTGAAGTTCACAAGCTTTCCAGACTCTGACGTAACCTCTACATAGAATTGAAAGCTTTGGTGCATATCTGTCGGCATCCTTATCTTGCTGATCAATCTTTCCACATATGTAATCACCTGTTGTGGGATTTCTTTTCTCATGTAAGAGGTTACTATTTCTGACTCATCTTCATCCTTTTTAATCCACTTGTTTGCCCATAGCTTTACCTTGGGTGTTGACAAAGAAGCTATATGCTTGACCACATTACAGTCAATGTTACAATGACTAAGTGGGATTTGTTTCTCTGTGCCCCTATACAAGGCAATCAACCAAGGTGGCTCCTCCAAGCTACAAACGGATTGGCATACTACGATGACCCTTGGGCTTCACAATAGTTTTCACCATCAAGCAGGCTCTCGGCCAAAGAGCTCCACGAGCTCCAGTGAACTTGACCAGCAAGTGGTAGCCGAAGCCTCACAAGCAAAAAATAGACCCGCCTGAGTAGCCCAACAACCAGCGCCATATGCGACTCACAGAGCAGCCTCTACAAAGCTCCACGGATGAGCTTCTTCAAGCAGCCAACACGCTTCAGCGACCAGGTCTGGCTCCTAGTGCATAAACGGACGTCATACGAGGTGTAGCTCTCGGGCTATGGTAGACTCCCCTGCTCCAAGACTCCACATCCATAGCCGCCTTGTCTCCACCTCTGACGACCAGCAAGCAACCTCTCCACCACATCGTCGCTTCAGATCTTCTCGGCTCTCCATTGCATCGTCGCTTCAGAGAAGCTGCATATCTATTTCCTCTTTCTTCTCTAAGGTCCTAACTTTAGGACACATGGTAGCCTAAGGTAGAGACACGTGGCAGATAAGCCACTCACCTTGGGTTAGTCTACAAAGTGACACGTGGTAGATAAGACTAAATCAAGGTCTGGTTAACTTAGCCCACCATGGTTAGAGTTAAGGTTAGTTATGCCACATCAGCATGCACAGTCAAAGTGCCACCTAAGCACAGAGTCCCTTGCTAAGCACAATATGAAATTCAGCATATGAATCCCTGTGCCACATTATCAAGGTCCCCTCTTCTTCAAAGAAACTTCGACAAGCCATAACTTGCAATCCAAGAAGAATTTGGCCATGCTCCCAAAAAGAAAAGTAATCGTCTTTTTGAGCTCTATGTGTGTATCAAGTCAAAATCATTGTACGCAATTAGACACTGCCAATATTAAAAGAAATCAATTGGTAAGACCTTTGCGACAAATGAAAAATCAAAGCATGAATGCACAGATCATTGTCATAAGCATGCCAAAAGCACAAGTGCATGAGATGACTATAGCATGAAGCATGGCATCCACACATAAAGCATCAAGGCACATGGAAGAACAAAGCATCATGCATGAAGCTACACAAGGAAGAACATTGTAGATTGAAGAACCAATAGGTCAACTACACAGCATCGTCATCAAGCCATGAGTCAAAAGGTGACATCAATGGAATGTATTGAGAAACAAAAACCTTGCCAACCTTGCTTATATTTTGCAAATCAAACCTGACCACCTGAGAGTAGCTATGTAAGCACCCAGGGGAGGATTTGATCTCGTAACTCACATCTGACCACCTTGCAGTAACCAAAGGATCATGGCACCAAGGGGAGGTGTTGAGAGTTGTGGTGCCATGAGCACATGTAGAGCAAAGGTATGAGTAAAGGGCAAGCTGCCACATGGCATGGAGGAGATATCACACATGTGAGCAAGCATATGCATGTAAGTACCCTCACCTATAAAAGGGAGGTTTATTTGAAGTAATATCAATCAAGCACTTTGCACTATCTCAAGATTCTCTTTATGAGTCCAAGCTAATCTATCTTGGAATCTAATTGACTTGAGCTACATGTCATGAGCACTCTCTTCATCATGTTTCCACATAGGTTCCATCCACCTTAGAGTACTCCATAGATCCTGAGGCACACATGTTTTGTCATATCTTACGCTTTCCATGGGCATAATGATTAAGTCTTTCGGACTCAATCAAATCCGTGAAATGTGTAGGCCCTGTAAATGTAATTTGATCCAAAATGCTATTTTTGATTGGATAAACCATTATTGGATGCAGGACCACGTTGCTTGCCACATGTTTCTTTCCATCTCTCAAAGCCTCGTATATTTGCAGTGCATAGGATGTGGGGGTTAAAGGTCACTGTGCCTTAACCCCGGTTATGTACAATACTCAAACACACATATAAATGAATGAAAAAGAAGATTAGGGTGGTTCTGCACCCACTAAAACTTGTGGCTCTCTGTCTTTCTCTCTCCTTCTTCCATTCTTGCTTCCGTTGAGAGCACTCTCAACTGGTATCAGAGCCCGGGTGATCTAGCTGAGCGTGCGTGAATGCTTGAAGCTCAGCAGCTCTGTGAGAGGAAGGAGAAGCTCTGTGGGAAGCTTTGTGGGCGACTTTACTTGCATCCGAGTGTGCAGAGACCTTGGAAGAACATTTGGAAAAGTCACTTTGGCTTTGCGAAGTGGTTTTGAGAGCCTGTTAAGAGTTTCAAAGAAAAAGTCGTTTTTTGAGCTTTTTCCTGTTTTGTTCGATGACAGAGACTCCGTATTGACTTGTAGAGGCAACTATTACTTGCTTTTGGTATCCACATTACTTCAGGAGCTTGGAAACACCTTCATTCTTGAATCTGGGATCATTTCAGTGGATTTCTGACTCACTGTGTCAGTTCCTGCGTTTTTTGCCCGGGTGTTGGAACTCAAGTTTGGAGCAACCATTTGCAGATCTATCAGTTCCAGTGGACTCAGGAGGTCCTAAAACTTCTATGTTGCTCATCATTCGCACTTCGGTGGAGTTTACAAATAGCTCTGTTTCCAAAAACATTTTTCAGCCCGTGTGTTGGACCCAGTGATTGAGACCACGGTTTCCAAAACCGTCTGTCCCATTGCGTTTCGGACGCCCAAAAACCCCTACTTGTCAGTTCTTGCGCAATTCGGTGAAGGATTTTCAGAGTTATAGATCTCTGTGTATTCGATTTCGTCTCTCTGTTATGCATTTTTCATTCTAAGGTTTTGAAACCTTAGATTTATGCCACATGGCAGTGGATAAGTGTTGACTCCCATTTCTCACTCATCGGTTGGGATTTTGGAGTTCTGGCAGAAGAGAGATATTTGTAGATTTTCTTGCTGAGTCCGATTATGCAATGGCGCCCATGTTTTGAGGCATCTCAGGTTCTATTTTCAGTAGCGCTCATTACCGTGGGACTATGATTTCTTGAGCATACCTTATGCAGATCACTCTGGTTGCAGTTTGAGCAGTGTGCGCTCATTCGTGGTATGCATTGGGTTGTAGTGGATGATTTATAGGCCATTTGGATGCATTGCGGTCCTTGTTGGATGTGATGATAGGCCCAAATTGCCTTGTGGGATGCTATTTTTTTATGGACGCTTTGCACATGGATGCTATTTTATGCTGAGGGACAGCTTTGACACATTGTAGGTGATGCACTGATAGTGCTATGCTCTCTTGGATGAGATATTATTGATGCATATGCCAGTGGACAGTGTTTATGCTTGAGTCATTTGGCACTTATTGGCATTTTCTTTTGGGCCAGATTTGCTCATATGGATGCATAGTATATGCACATGAGTCAGATGCTTTGAGCTTTGATATTTCACTCTATTGTGGCATACACATTTGGGTGCACCTGGTATTTGGTGTGATTCTCTCTTGAGGCACTAGCATTTGGGATTTTGCTTTATTTGCATCATGGCATCCTCTTCCATGTCTGAAAAGGAGTTTTTCAGCATTAAAAAGTTTGATGGGACAAACTTTTCTTTGTGGAAAGAACAAATAAGGGATGTGCTTATTCAAAAGAAGCAGATTAAACCCTTGGCAGGTATTGAAGCTAAGCTTGCAGATATGTCTGAGGATGATTGGAATGAGTTGGATGCATTAGCAAAGTCTACTATTAGAATTCATCTTGCAGAGTCAGTTTATTTCACAGTAGTAAATGAGCAGACTACAGAAGATTTGTGGAAGAAACTGTGTGCCACTTATGAGAAGGAAACTACCTCTAATAAAGTTTACCTCATGAAGAGGTTGTTTGAGCTGCAGATGAAGGAAGGGGTCTCCATTGCTTCTCACTTGAATGAATTCAATATTATTTTCAGCCAGCTTCAAGCTCAGAAAATGAATTTTGATGCGGAGACTAAGGCAATATTTCTCTTATGTTCATTGCCATCCTCATGGGATACCTTCCGTATAGCTGTCAGTAACTCTGCACCTGGTGGAGTACTGAAATTTGATGATGTTGTGGGTAGCTTGTTGGCCGAGGAGATTAGATGGAAGTATATGGATGGCAACAAGCAAGATGCAGCCTTAAATGTGCAAAGGGGCAGATCACAGTTCAGGGGGAAGTCCCAAGAAAGAGGGACTTGTCTCGTAGCAAATCCAAGGCACGGAACATTGAGTGTTACCACTGTGGCAAGAAGGGCCATATGAAAAAGGATTGCTACAAGCTGAAAAGAGAGCAAAAGGATAAGAAAAAGAATGCAAATTGGGGTGCAAATCAAAAGGAAGAGAGTCCAAGGGAGGACAAAGGAAAAGTGAAGATCGAGGAGATTAATGCAGTCACACATGATAGTGACAATGATGTTCTCTTCATGTCTACTTTATCTGCAGAGTTGCTTACCACTTCAGATGATGCATATTCCCAGGATTGGATTTTGGATTATGGTGCTTCATTCCATGTTACTCCCCATAGGGAATGGTTCTCCACTTATGATAGTGGAAAGACAGGTTCTGTGCATCTTGGAAATGACTATGCATGTGACATAGTGGGAGCAGGTGACATAAAGTTTTCTTTTGCAAATGGGTCTGCATTTGTTTTGAAACATGTGAGACATGTGCCTAAGCTGACCAAGAGTCTTATTTCAGTGGGTCAGCTAGATGATGCTGGTTTTCACACCACTTTTGGCTTTCAGAGTTGGAAAATTCAGAAGGGCTCTATGCTTTTGGCCAGGAGTGCCAAGTGTGGGACTTTGTATCCCTTACATGTATCAGGGGTATTTGATCATGTTGTTGCAATAACCAAGCAGCCAAGCACTTCTTTGTGGCATTGCAGGTTGGGGCACATGAGCCAGAATGGAATGAAACTCTTATGCCGTTTGGGTTATGTACCGCATTTGAGTTTCTCTGATTTTGAATTTTGTGAGCATTGTCTCTATGGGAAGCAGACTAAATCAGCCCATAAAAGAAGGGGAAAGAAAGAGTTTGAAATGCTTGATTTGGTGCATTCAGACGTATGTGGTCCCATGCCTACACAGTCATTAGGCGGGGCTGAATACTATGTGACATTCATTGATGATGCAACTAGGAAAGTGTGGGCTTATGCTATAGCTCGGAAGAGTGATGTGTTCCAGGTATTTCAGAAATGGCTGGCCTTGGTTGAGAATCAGTCAGATAGAACGCTTAAATGCCTACGGACTGACAATGGTGGAGAGTATTTCTCTCATGACTTTCAGCATTTCTATGATACTCGTGGTATTAAGAGGGAGCTTACATCCCCTCGTACTCCAGAGCAAAATCCAGTTGCAGAAAAGATGAACCGTACCATTCAAGAAAGGTTGCAATGCATACTTTCCAATGCAAGTCTTTCTGGTGGTTTTTGGGCTGAGGCAATGAAGACTGCAGTGCATGTGATCAATAGATCACCTAGTAAGAGTTTGGATGGTGGTATTCCTAAAGAGGCATGGAGTGGCAAGAAGCCCTCTTACTCTCATTTGCGTATATTTGGGTGTGAGGCATATGCACATGTGCCAAAAGAGCTTCGAAAGAAGCTAGATCCTAAGTCTAGGAAATGCATCTTTCTGGGTTATGGTGAAAGTGGAGAGATGGGCTATCGTCTCTGGGATCCAGAAGCAAAGAAGATCATACGCAGCCATGATGTGGACTTCAATGAGAAGAAGATGCATAGGGCACCCATGAGGGATGTGGAAATGAGGAGAATCACTTTCCAGGATGTGAATCCACCTGCATATGTTGATAGACAACAAGCTGTCCATGCACCAAATGTGCAAGAAATGGTACAACCAAGTACTCCCACAGGTATACAATCAAGGGTAGATGATGGATCATCTATTGGTGGAAATGATGAGCCAAATGTGGCTGATATGCAAGTGGGACAGCAAGCTGAAATGCCCTTGAGAAGATCATCTAGAGTGTCTAGACCGCCTGATAGGTTTGTTCCAGGGGTAGACTATGTGATGCTTACTGATTGTGGGGAGCCTTCTTGCTACAAAGAGGCTATGATGCATGAGGATCAACGCAAGTGGGAGTATGCTATGCAATCAGAGATGAGTTCACTTATGAAGAATAAGACTTGGGACTTGGTTTCTTTGCCACATGGAAAGAAAGCATTGCCATGTAAATGGGTCTACAAGATGAAAGTCACAGGTGATGATGTGCCTAGGTACAAGGCCCGTTTGGTTGCTAAAGGGTTCAAGCAAGAGAAGGGTGTAGACTTTGATGAGATATTCTCTCTGGTTGTGAAGATGACCACACTTAGATGCATGCTTGGACTAGTGGCAGTAGAGGATATGGAGCTTATGCAAATGGATGTCAAGACAGCTTTCTTGCATGGGGATTTGCATGAGGAAATTTACATGGTGCAGCCGGAAGGCTTTGAAGAAAAGGGCAAAGAGCATTTAGTTTGCAAGCTAAAGAAGAGTCTCTATGGTCTTAAGCAAGCACCTAGAGAATGGTATCAGAAGTTTGATGCTTTCATTCGGTCCCAGGGTTTTAGAAGGAGTGAAATTGATCACTGCCTTTACACTAAAAGGGCTAAGGATAATAGCGTGATAATCTTGGCACTATATGTGGATGATATGCTATTGGCTAGCAAGAATACTTATGAGCTATATGCATTAAAGGCCAAGTTGCATGAGGGCCTTTGATATGAAGGATTTGGGACTTGCAGGTCATATTCTTGGTATGCGCATCATGCGTGATCGGAGTAGGAAACTCCTTTGGCTTTCACAAAAAGAGTATGTTACAAAAGTATTGCATCGTTTCAATATGGAGGGGGGGAAGGCAGTGAGTACTCCATTGCCTCCATATGTGAAATTGAGTCATACAGATAGTCCCAAATCAGATGAGGAAAGGGCCATGATGGCTAAGGTTCCTTATGCATCAGCAGTTGGGAGTCTTATGTATGCTATGATAGCTACTAGACCAGACATTGCATTTGCAGTGGGAGTTGTTAGCCGGTATATGGCTAATCCAGGAAAGAGGCATTGGGAGGCAGTTAAGTGCATCATGAGGTACATGAAGGGTACCAAGGAGATGTGCATTTGCTTTGGTAGAGGAGACATGCGTGTACTTGGGTACACAGATTCAGACTATGCAGGGCATGTGGATAGTAGGAGATCCACTTCTGGTTATGTGTTCACCTTTGCAGGTGGTGCAGTGTTGTGGATGTCTCGTGCACAGAAGTGCATTGCTTTGTCTACCACAGAGGCTGAGTATGTTGCAGCCACAGAGGGTTGCAAGGAGGCTATATGGCTTGATCGGCTAGTGGGAGATTTGGGGATTTATACAGGTGTACCGACATTGCATAGTGATTCCATGAGTGCTATTCAGCTAGCACGGAATCCGGTCTTTCATGCAAAGACCAAACACATTGAGGTCAGGTACCATTTCATCAGGGAGGTACTTGAGGACAAGCGAATAGATTTTGTCAAGGTTCATACAGATGATAACCCTGCAGATATGCTGACGAAGAGTCTACCTAGTCAGCGGTTTGAGTATTGTCGTGTATTGATGGGCATTGTTCTCTCTTAAAGGCACATTGTCCTTTAAGTGGGAGGTTGTGGAGGTTAAAGGTCACTGTGCCTTAACCCCGGTTATGTACAATACTCAAACACACATATAAATGAATGAAAAAGAAGATTAGGGTGGTTCTGCACCCACTAAAACTTGTGGCTCTCTGTCTTTCTCTCTCCTTCTTCCATTCTTGCTTTCGTTGAGAGCACTCTCATAGGATATATCAAGGTTTTGGCTATTAGTAAAGACAGTTGCAGCTTCCACATCTCTGGCATTCACAAACCACGTCCTTTGACCCTAGATATATTCCACATCATCATCTGTTACTGCTTCATTAAGACGGAGATTGAGATTTTTGATTGATGCCTGATCATCTTCAGCTTCGGGTTCTAAGTCTTCTTCATCTTTCTCTTCTTTTAACCGTTTTCCATCCACATGATCTTTCTTTATAGTGGGATGATGCCTTTTTCTAATGCTTGGAAGCATGGCTCTTGTAGTACTAGCCTTTTGCATTTCATGTCATGGTTTGCCAGTAAGAGCTTCTACCATAGCTGCAGTGGATCGACCTTGATCTTCTTCAATTTTTTTAAATTCCCATGCACTCAAGGCTTGTGTTTCATCATCCTCAGTGACACCCACCATTTCTTGCTCTAGAAGTTTGCGCTCATGTTCTACACATTCGTGACAATGTGCATGTTCTTCTTGCCCTTGCATCGAAGTCTATGCTTGATCTCCTTCATGTAAAGATCCTTGAATCTGAGGTGCATATTGTGCATCCTGAAAGTACTCAAATATAATATTTGCATGCATCCTTTTTGAACACTAGGAAATTGCTCCCAAGTATATGCAAGAGCCTCCAATGCACTTTGCAGCTCTGGAAACTTTGATGGTTGAGGAGGAGGCATCACAAAGGTCTTTGAGTCTCTCCTTGACACAACAAAATGAAGACCGCCAAATTCAGGATCTGAACTCTTTGTGAAAATATCCATAAAAGTCTATTTTGGCTCTATCATTATGCCTACTACAAGGCTTGAAGTCATATCTTTCTTAGAGAATGTAGCATCCCATGGATCGTCAACATCATTGAACTCCCTTTTTAACAGAAGTAGAAAGAGTCTCTTTTCCTTTTGATGAAGAAACCAAGCTCTTCTGCCCATGTGATATCGATTCCACCTACCAAAGCCGTTGGGGCTATATTCCTTTCCTTTCAAATTCAAAGTGACATCAGAGACCTATGCTCTAATCTCAGAGTCATTTAGACTAGCCCCCACATTAGTTGATTGCTCCATAATCCTACAAGGAAAGATAATGAATAATTTAGATACATACAAGTAAAGTACAATATACAAGGCTTGATACAATAAATGTGGGAAATAGCCCAAAAGGCTTTATAGGGCTTCATATTGCAATAAATGTGACCAATAGCGGAGAGGGCTTTACAAAGTATTTTATAGCAATAAATGTGAAAAATAGCCTAGAAGGCTTTACAAGGCTTAAATATTTGTACAAATGTAAGAAAATTAGCCAATAAAGCCTTACAATGAAATAAAATGCCCACTCTAGTGATAAAGCTCCAATCTTCCTGATGACATGTAATCTGTCCATCCATTGATATCCATCCACTGATACCCAACTGATGCAATCTACCCACTAAAAACTATTCCACTAATATCCACTTATGTAGCCCACTGATACTCGTTAAATAGTGAATGGTCGGGTTTAATACAAGGCTCTTCATATGGCAATAAATGTGAAAAATAGCCTAGAAGGCTTTACAAGGTTTTTTATGACAATAAATGAGCTTAACTATTTGTACAAATGCAATAAAAATAACCAATAAAGATTTACAATGAAATAAAATGATGACTACAGTCATCAAGCTCCAATATGCCCCATGACATGTAATCTATCCACTGATATCTGCTATCTGCTCATGCAATCTACCCACTGATAAACTTCTTGGTAAATTGTGAAAGGTCTTATTTAATAGCATGTTATGAGTGTGAAACC